>NW_006436284.1:981232-1021318 GCF_000325575.1 Pteropus alecto
CCTGGTTAACCTGGCAGGGACTTTTGCAGCCTTTGATCAGAACTGACTTGAGCCATACTGTGACAATGGAATACTTTCATTCATGAAATTTGTAGGCCTTTAACATGACCAATTGGTACCTAAATTTTTACATGGACTATATGGTCAGTAAAAAGGAATTTTTAAATTAGGTTTCCTTCTCTCATTCTGTGGGAAAGAATCATAGAGGAGAAGCTGGTATGTGACCTTTTGGACCGAAGTGACAAAAATCTGTTCTTGTAGAAAATGCTATTATATATCCTCATGTCTTACAACCCAGGACACCACTTTCAGAGATTATAAAACTCTATCTGGATATAGTCAGAATAGGTTAAGATGGAAATCAGTACAAAGCCATATTTTATCATTTAGAAGGTGCTGAAAACTGAGATTTGTGACAGACCCTTCTCTAGAATAAGCCGGTCGGTTGAAATTGTAAATCTTCATTGTGCTTTGTTAATTTTGCTTCAAATAGATGAAGCCTAGAATACATATGGTAAAAAAGTATTGAATGACATTTTCCAGTTGTAAATGGTATAATTAGTATTGTTACATAAAGAGGGGTGAAAATCCAGAGTGAAGTTACAGATTTGTTTTATGATAGAGTGTTTAAGTTGAGATTGATAGTGAATAGAAAAAAATGGTAAAAATAGAAATCAGAACAATTCTCCTTTTTAAACTATAGGAATAGGGAAATAAATCTATCTAACAGGACATAGAAAATGTTTTCTAGAGGCTATTATGAGATTTATCTATTGCAATGTTTGCAGTTTAACATTTTTATGGTTTGGTTGTGATTAATCCCAGGGACACTTGACTGCTTTACACACTGCTAAAGTTATATGAATATTATTAAATCGTATTAATATGTTAATTTCTGTAATTTTATTAATAATATTAGAAACTTTTTGCCAACTTTATTGCTATCTCATTTTGGAAGAGGAAAAGAGGGGGAAGGTATTTCTTAGTGACAATTCAAGTTCTGTAGTATCTCTGTCTTTTTGGAAATCCCCCATATCTTCCCTAAGATTCAGATCTAGATTTTAAAAACAAAATAAAGGCCATGTTTAGTTCTTAAACCCAGAGGTGACAGTCAAAACATTTAGCCCCCAGGCAGGCATGGGTAACATTTTGTCAAGATGGGACACTGAATAGCTAGGCTGGATGCCAGCCATAGCAACCATTGTGGCCAAGCTAAAGCTTACTGGCTGAATACCAGCTTGGCAAGTGGCACTTCTCATTTTGTTTCACTATTTTACTCTCTTCCAAGCAAATAAAACAAAAATTAGGGTCAGATTCTGCCCTCAGACGCCTTTTGATGGAAGTCAGGATTAGGGAAAAGTTTTTGTTGATTTTAGTAAAAATTGCCTGTCTTCACATAACAGAGGATAGAATTTGGCGTTAAGAAGCATGACTCCCTATTTATGCAGTATCAGCAGCTGTCTGCTACCAATCTTGATGAATATTTGACATAGTAATATTCATAAACAAGGCATTCTTCCAACATGCAAAATACTTGTTTCACAAATTCCAAAAATAAATTAAATAAGAAACTTGAAATAAATTAAAGGATAGCAAAGCAGTTTATATTTGAAGCAGAGAATATTATAAAATACTGTGCCAGCTCTTAATAATAGAAACACATAAACACATGAAAGGATCTGTCTTCTTAAGATTTATACATCACATGCATTCTCATGTTTAATTAAGAAAGATTAATATTCCTCCAAATAGTCAATAAACACATGTAAGGAAAACTTAAAAAAAAAAAAAAAAAAACTTCTGGAATTGTTATATTATTATTTTATAATTAAAAAGCATTTGAGATTAAATATGTTTATATCCACATCTACATCTAAAAGTACAACTACATCTACATCTATGTATATATTTAAAAATAAGTTTATCAATGCAGCTCTCGATGACGCTATTGATAGGAAATGGAGATGGGTTTGTGAAATCTTATCCCTACGTTATCCTAAGCTTCCTTGTGAGACAATATGAGGCTTGGTCTCACAACCTCACAATACAGCCACTAGCCCACCAAGACTCAACTCGTTTTCCTTTTATTTTCTAACCATAGAAAGAAACACCTAGAGGCAGATAAAACAGTGGTAGTGACTGTTATTATTTGCACAATACGTCTTGGAAAGTAAATCAGATCATGTTATTTTCCTGATCGAATCCTCTAAGGGGTTCTCATCTCACTCAGAGTAAAAGCTACGTCTCATAATCACTTAAGGCCCTACGTGATTTGCTCCCTTCCCCTCTGATTTTTGTCTCACCTCAGCTACTACTCTTCCCTAAGTCTCTTGCTCCCTTTAGCCACATGGCCTTCTTGCTCTTCCCAGAGCAGGGCACGTACATTTCCCGCCGTAGGCCTTTGCCTCTGCTTTCTTAGGACTAAAAATCTTTTGATGTGCATGGCTGCTCCCTCTTCTCTCTCAGGTCTTTTCTCCAATGCCAGCTTCTCAGAAAAGGATCAGAGGGGGAGAAGAATTTCTTGATCCCCTATCGATCACTTAGTATGTAGTTGTCACTGTTCTAGACATAAAGGAAACAGCAGTGGACAAAAAAACATTGCGGTATTGCTTTCATGAAGCCCTCATGAAGTCTTTTACGTTAGGGCAGGGGAAATAGAAAACAAGTTAAATAAGTAAAATTATTGGATGTTAGTGATAACATCTCATAGGGTGGTTATTCTCTGCCATACTATTAGGGTAAGAAAATATTCTCACAATGTTTTTATTTCATATTTTGATAACTTGTTCATCACTGATTTTTTATATTAATTTTGATTTTTAAAACATTGTATCAAAATATTATTTATATTAATTACTGAATTTTTTGATGCCCTTCGTGTCCAAGGCTCTATGAGCCTCACTTGCCCCATTCCTCTCACAGTAGTCCTGGCTTTTGAAAAACAGGTTTATCAGTCTCATACTGGGTTAGACAAAGGAACCAGTCTTCTTTACTGACGGCCACTTCAACTCCTTCAAAATACTAATTTGCTCTCTGACTTCCCAAGAAGGGAAAAGAGTATGTGACATTTCCCAATCTTGCTTTAATTTGGATCCCTGCACCATGGAGCATTTTGTGAAGCGAGGACACATTGATCTTTCAAACCAATTGTCTCTTTGATTCTGCTCGAATTCTAGGTCTTTTATAGCCTTTGTAGGAAAATAAAAAAAACTAGTTTTGAAAGAAGAGATAAAGCATAAAGCTAAAGAATAACAAGTTCAGGAAAACGTAGAAGTGACACAAGTTTATTAATGAGAGTTTTGAAACATAATTTTTATTATTTCCTCAACATATGAGTTCAGGAATAGCTGTGGCAAACCTCCACAAACCTGGAGCTGGTGCCTACTTCTCCTCAATTCTTTACATATCACAAGCACAGTTCCAAATCCTCCCAACGCCCCAGATCCAGAAATTATTTTGATAGCCACAGGGAATGGAGTCCTTTTACTCAAATGTAAACAAATCTACATTATATATTTGAAAAACAATTCAGGTTTACAAAAGAGCAATAATAAACAAAGATAAAATATACATTTGAAAGGAGATTAGATATACATTGGAAACCAAAAAGAGTCAAAGTAAACAAAGTAATGTATACCTCTAAAAGAATAGCCACAAAAAAAAACAAAAAAAATAAAATAAAATAAAAAGATATTCAGATATACATCTAAAACCAAAGAGAATATAGCATGTGTTCAGAAATAAAAAGGAAGCTTTGCCTTGAGGGAGTAAATTATTAAGGTTTATTGGTTGAGGTTTTAACTTTTGGAATACTTGACCTAACAATTCTCTTGATTAGGGAGGGCCTAATTTTGATTTTCCCCATCATTGCCCCTCAGTGGATGGACAAATCATTAGGTTATTAAACTGCAGGAGACACTGAGGGAAGATCACGGTGATCAGCTGGGAAAGAGAACCTCCCTCCTACCGGTAGGAAACTACAGTTGTAAGCAAAGTGAAGACTTTGAAGTCTACGGTCAGGATTTCTCCTGACTGCCCTGACCATACCAGTAGTCTTGAAGTTATATGCTCCACATTTTCCCAGTTCTTATAGACTTCATTTTGGTCTTCACTTAATCTTGGGTGCTACGGATTTGCCCCCTTTATTTCTTCTAGTCAACGGCAGCCCTTATCTTCTTGTAGAGAAGGCCTCAAGGCCTGGGGAGAACAGCCATAGTGCAGCTAAACGTGGGGATAACCCACTGACTACGGAGAGTTGATAAAATCAATTAGGTTGAACCTAATCTCTCCATTGTGCTTTGACTTCTTTCTCTCTTACAAGAAGCAGAACTAAGTCATATATACATTGTTAACTCTATTGAAAAGTTCAAAAGCAAATCCAGTATTTTTAAGTGCTAGGTAACCCCTCTTTCTGAGTATAGTGTCTGAATTAGGATAGAGAGGGAGAATTGGAGGCCATGGAATGCTAGTTTGCGTACAGCCAAAGTTTATTAAGATTTAATCTAGTGAGAGTAGACAGATATTAATCTGTCATTGAAGAGTCTAACAGTTGGTTTGGTGAAGAGTTAGAGGCAGTTGAAGAAGAGATAGAAAATTTTATATTAGTGGTTAAGTGTAGTTAAATAGAAAACGTTTAAGATTAATTATATTATTAACATTTATAGCACTTGTATTAGTTTTCTATTTCTGCTATAACAAATCACCATAAATTTATCAGCTTAAAACAGCACCCATTTATTACCTCACAGTTCTATAGGCTAGATTGTTCCTCTGTTTCAAATATCACAAAGCAGAACTCACAGTTGTGTTCCATTCTGGTGGCTCCAAGACCCTGTTTCCTCACCGACTGTCAGCTGAGGACTGTTCCCTGCTTCTAAAGGCCACCCACATTCCTTGGCTTATGGCTGTCTTCATATCAAAGACAACAGTGACAGGTCAAGTTCTTCTCCTCTCTCATTTCCCCTGTTTCTTCTGTTACATTTTTTTTAAATTCGGATGGAGACGGTTCTATTAATTGGCATTCAAAAAGTAACATATAAATAAATAAATAGATGATAAGATGATAGATAGATAGATAGATAGATAGATAGATACTAAAAAGCTGCAAAAATTAATTGATTAAGCTTGCTTGGAAAGTGTGTGTGTGTGTGTGTTTGTGTGTGTGTGTGTGTGTACACACAAATCATAAGACATGCATCCCAGGAAGTTATATGTAATTAAATCCTAACTAATGAGCAGAATAGAATTCTGAAGTGATTTTAAATATTCTGGAAAACGCTGGAAAGTTTTAGGAGGTTGGCAATGGGAGTAAAGTATAACTCCTTAAATTAGAAAATTTACATTCTAAATAACCTGTCTTTGAAGTTTCCCTAGAATTAAAGCCACGGACTATAAACTTTCAAACTCCAGTCTCTGTTTCTCAAATCACCTTTTGTTACATCATTAGACTACTGTTTTAAAAGTGAAATTAAATTCTCTCTCTTCCCTGTTAATAAATCTTCAATGGACATCCTTTGGATAAAGAATAAACACCAAACTTCTAAGCGACATATATGGATTTCTTATGATCTGTATAATATCTAGACTCAAATCCCAAGGCTAATACACAACCTAAACTCTAACTACACCAAGTTTCTTGCCATTTATAAAATGTGTCATGCCTACTCAGAACTCATGACTTTGCAGATGTCACTTCTTGTTTTGGTCAGATGTAAATCAGGAATTCTACCATTCCTTCCATTATTTCAATATTCAGCAAACCTACTATGCATCTGCTTGGTGCCAGACACTAAGAATACAGATCACAGACACATTTGTTATTTTGAAAAGCATAGAGACAAGTGAACAGACAATAGAATGTGAATAGAGTCTGAGAGAGGCAGAATAACGTCCCCTACCAAGATATCCAATATGTTTTCTTGCATGGACTTTGCAGGTATGATTAAACGAAGTATTTTGAGATGGAATAATTATCCTAAATTATCCAGGTGGGTCCAATATAATCACATGGGTCCTTAAAAGTAAAGAACTTTTCCTGGCTGTGGTCAGAGAAAGAGATGTACTGAATGAATCAAGATCAGAGAGATGCTATGTTGCTGGCTTTAAATATGGAGAAGAGGGGCTAAAACAAAGCCAAGAAATGTGGGCAACATCTAGGAGCTAGAAAAAATAAGGAAATGAATTCTTCTTTAGAGTTTACAGGAAAGACTGCATCCTACTGAAATCTCAATTTAAGCCCAGTAAGACCACTGTCGAACTTAGTAAATTTGTGTTGTTTTAAGCCACTGAGATTGTTATAGTTACAGCAACAATAGAAAACTAATACAGAGTTTATAATAGAGTTTGTATTTACTGTTTATCATTGATTCCAAGATGGACTTTCCCCCCAACATTTAACAGCTGTAAAATTGGATAATGTCTCACAATTGTCATAATCCATGAAGCATTCATGACATGGTTGAAATTGTCATTGCCAACCCATCAAAATTTCCAGAATGGGTTTTAGTGGCTTGGAAGAGAATCTTGAAAGCAACATGGGATTATATTTAAAAGAAATGCTTTATTACCAATGCTACTAATGGAACAGAGGATACTATTACGTGAAAAAATACAGTTTTGATAACTCTAAGTAGAAAAATGATTCTGTAATGAGTTAAGATGAGATCAGACTGGAGTAGGGTGGACCACTAATCCAATATGACTGGTGTCCTAATAACAAGAAGAAATTTAGACAGTCAGATACACACATGCACGCACACACACAGAGAATGCCTTCCAATCCCTCTGCCCTCCCCAGAAGAGGAAGTGATTCATTTTACTAATGAGTTTGAGGGAACTGGCAGTGTTTCAGCCCCTGCTTGGTTGCAGAGAACATGAATTTCCATTTGCTCCTGGTTAAGTGGTGAGATTCTCAGATAGGTTCTGTCCATGTGCCAGCTCAGTGCTGCCTATGCTGGGTGGATACATGGAATTGAGTGGTAAATATTAAAAGTCCCACCTGGCCCACAGATCTAAACCATATTCTCTTATATCACTTTTATTAACTAAAAGGGTGGTATTTTGAGCACTGTCTGCTTGACTTCTGGGTTTGTCAATTGATTTGGCAGACAGGAAAAAGAGAGTGTGTCATTTATGACCTTAATAATCATCCCATAGGCTCTCAAGCACAGCTTACGGAAGGGAAATATAAATCCAAGGATAGAATATAATGTAAAACAGGAATACATAAAAGGGCTAACAAGATATAAATGAGAGCAGAGATAACTCATCTAGGGAAAGTAAGGAAAAGTTTTGCAGAGGTGAAATTTGACACTAGAATGATGACTAGGAATTCTTTAGAGGAAAGGGTAAGGCCAAACTAGGATGAAGAAGCAAAACACGAAGAGCCATAACACACAGACGTAAAACACACATACAGAGCAAGGCACCTTCAGAGAACATGGAGATGTTATTGGGACTGAAGCTTAGATAAGACAAGATCAGTAAGGGGCAGGATGAAGCAGGAAAGGTGGGCACAGGAGCTATGAAGCATTTAAAAATAGGATACAACAAGATTATGTTTATATTGTAGATAGAAAAATCTGGCAGCAATGGATTATAGTATAGACGACAAGGAAGTAAGGTTAGTCTGGGAGATGTCATAGGATATTTGCTGGGGCTGATTTGCTCTACAGTAGTGACAGTAAGTGACACTAGTGATAATGACACATCAGGCATTCAGGATTATTTGATTGGTTTTATGCTTTTTGAACCAATGAACAAAGTAAATGGTGAGGTGAACTTTTAATGGAATGAGCTTTTATAATTTTATTTGTGAAATATTTTTACTTATAAATGTCTGTGAGTTCAAGTTTACTAGGTTTTGGCTACAGGTAGAATATATACACCAGGTAGCAGAATAGACATAATACTCTTGTTCTAGTAGTTATAATGAAATAAAATTAAAAAAAAATTATATCTGAAATAAAACTGAGTCTCATAGTTGGAGAGACTTTTCCTCAAAATAAAACAAACAAACAAACAAACAAACAAAACCTGTGCCATCCTAAATGTGCCAATTGAAAACCCTGGGAGGGCAGAGAGATAAAGGAGAGCTCTTTACTTGGCTAAGAAAATTAACATGATTTCAGACACACTTGGAGATGACACTCTCGGCATATTAAAACGGAGCAGAGAAAGAAAAAGAAAAGAAAAACTTCTCAAGTAACATAAAATATACATTGCATCATTAGATAATTTAAAAGCAAAGACTGAAGAGAGCCTGCCATAACCAAGTAAAGCACAGCCTTCAGAACATATCAGCATCTATCCCATCAATCTTGGCAGCCAAGCTCACCTGGTTGGGGCTTCATCCCCAGGACCAGTGGGTCACATGTAGTCCAATTCCTTCATGTTAAGAGTCAATAAGACTCAATTCCTGGACTTTTATTGAGAGCAAATGAAAAGGTCCTCTTTATTGGAGGACATGAATCTGAAAGCATATTGACCTGGAACAGCTACACTCATTTTTAACTCTGAGAGGAGAATCAGAATCTGAGAAAATGAGAATGGAGAAAAGAGAGCATAAAGTGGATTCAAGAAATAAAGATAGAGAAGCAGAGTCTTGCTGATATTGTCTTGTCAAGTGGTACTTGAAGCCAGTTACCCCCAACTTTTCAATTCATGAACCAATAAATCTTTTTTCCCTTTAGTATGTGTAAGTGAGTTTTATACTGTTCATAACTGAAAGTCTTAACTGAAACATATCACTTACTCTACCATTTTGTACCATCTTTGTGCCTTTGTATAATCTTCAGCTTCTCTTAAGATATATCTTCTTCAAAATAAAGGGGACAGACTACTGCCTGAGTGGTTTCTAATTCTCTTCCAGCTATAATTTTCTCTGTCCCCTCCATGGCTAGTAGCAGAATTAATGGCTTTTGATTTTCAAGTCTGGGGTTGGAATGTATTTCTTAAAAATCCTTTTAATTAAGGTAAGACATATAGAGGGCTTTTATTTTACAAAGGTTGTACAATTCTATTCATTAATCCTCATATTAGAGAACTGGGATTAATAAATTTTAATTTTTGCATAATAAAACAATGTAGTTATTTATGAACATGTGATTTTAGGATTACTTAGCCAGGCTTTAGCCCTGTATGAAATTTGAGAAAAAAAGAAGTCAAAAAATGAGTTATTTTAAATAATGTTTGATATTTATTCTGATTTTCCAGCACCAATTGACCCACTTACAGTAAATCTATTCATGTTTCAGCATCTATCTTAACAGCAGAAAAAATATAAAACAAAACAAAGCAAAAGAATAAATTCTGGGCAAGTAAGATGATTCTTTTCCTCCCACCCTCCCTTATTTCTTGCTTTCCTTCCATTGCATTTCAGGTGGTAGGCACTCCGCAAGGTATCAAAGAAACAACAGTGGAAAAGTATGTTTTCATGGAAACTTACAATCTAGTAAGGGAAACAAATAAACCAAATAACCTAATGAATGATTTTTATATATAATGATATTTTCTTTGAAGGAAATGTATAGGGTGCTATGCAAGTGTGAAATGGGGAACTGACATAGTGGAGGAGGAAGAATTTCCTAAAGGAGTGCTATTTGGGTTAAGATCCACAGCAAAAATGGAATTAAATGGTGAAGGGGATACTGATGCTAATGGACTAGGCAGAGGGAGAGCATGTGTGGCTCTTAGGTGTAAAGGAGCATAGCATGTTTAAAGGATCAGAATAGAGCAGTTCAATGTGGTTAGACTACAGACAAAAAAAAAAAAGAGAGAGAGAGAGAGAGGCCAAAGCCAAGGCTGGAGATATAGTCAGGGGCCATTGGTCATGCAGGACTTTTTTGGCCATGTTAGATGTTTAGGTTTTTATTCTAAGGACAATGAGAAATCTTTAAATTGGACAATAGAAGGGTCACAATCAAATTGGTATTATAAAAGCTCACTTTGTAGTATAAAATGACTTGTGGAGATGTACTGAGTGGACATATTGAAATCATTGAGAACATTTCATCAGTAGTTCAGGCTCAAGATCATGGGGCTTTGCACTTGGGGAATGTGTGATGGGAAGGAAATGACTCTACTATTTAAGGAGAGCTGACTAAGGAGATAATTATTTAAATAAATATTAATGTATTCAACTGGGTCATCTCTTTCCTTTAGGAAATGCTAATATAGACCTAGTAAAACATAGAATTGAGTTATTATCATGTGTAAATAGCCAGTGTGGCTTATTTAGATCCAAATCCCTACTCCTGGCTGTATAGACAGTCACTGGCTATGGTTTTCAATTTAAGTACTCAGAGTTTCTTGCTTAGATGAAGACTCTTTTGGAAACTATTCTAAATTCATTTACTTTAAACATAAGGAACAATTCCCAGGAAATAACAGTCGTTTTGGCAGGAATTTTTATCACCAGAAACTCAGACATTTTACAGAATGTAACAAGTAAATGGTATAAATATTGCATACTCAACAAGAATTTTAATGTTAAAGTCCACCCCCATTTTTAAACAAATCTTGTTAAAAATATCTCCACCCCTTAAGGTGGTTATAATTTTAGGATAATGTTCTCCAACAAAAGCCAGAAGTATCTGTGATCCAATGGAAATATAACAACTTAAGAGCAAAAAAGTAAGGCAAATTCAATAAGTAATGGTATTTTAGAACTAAAAATGATCTGAAACATTTTAATAAATAGACTTATTGCATTTATTTCTCTGATAAATTAGCTGAAAAAGTATCTCTCTTTTCTGATATTTGTGGGATTTATCTCTAATAAGGGAAAAAATTTAACATAAAATTATATTAAAGAGTTAAATTAGCTCCAAAACCTAAATATCAAGCCATATCTACATGAAGACTCTAAGAATTTCAAGTCATCTTTAGTTTATAAACTCTGTCCTCTCACTACAATTATTGGTGCATACTTTCTTTTCCAAGATGTTACATGAAGCTTAGTCATAAAATATATGTGATTTTTTTTTGAGTCCCAAAGTCATATTCGATGTGCCTTCATTGGATTATAAAGCTTCCCCAAGGCTATCTACTTGTACACTTGATTTTTAAGAAACCCCCGTGATTCACTCTTAAAGACCTATGATTTCTGCTCTTGTAGGCTCTGCTTTCCAGTTGGAAGGCATGTCACCTCTTCCTATTTCATATTCCAGGGATCTGCATTTCACATTGCACATTGTGATTGTCAACTTTTTTGTGTTTCCACTTGACTGTACTAAAGGATGCCCAGATAGGTGGTAAAACATTATTTCTGGGTGTGTCTATGAGAGTGTTTCTGAAAGAGATTAACATTTGAGTCAGTAGACTGAGTGAAAAATATCAACTCGCACTGATGTAGGCAAGAATTCAATCCATGAAGGCCTGAATAGAACAAAAAGTGGAAGAAAGGCAAATTGTCTGTTTTTTCTTGAGCTGGGATGTCCACTTTCTGCCCTCAGACATCAGAGCTCCTGGTTTCTCGGGCCTTCAGACTTGGATAGAATTATATCATTGGCTTTCCTGGTTCTCTAGCTTGCAGATAGCAAATCATGGGATATTTCAGGCTCTTTAATCATATCCAATTCTCATAATAAATCTTCTCTTATTTATTTTTATATATCCTATTGGTTCTGCTTCTCTGGAAAACCTAATACATATACCTTATCCTCAACTGTGAGCAACCGAAGGTAATGTCATCAAAGCAACCCTTTTGGATGTCATTAATCAGTCTAAGATCTAATGCCAGTTGCTGCCAGGTACGCTTGTTTCCTCTCATCCTCTTTGATGCCTCATAGTTCTCCAACTTTGTTAAATAGTAAAATGGTTTGCACTTTCTTCTCCCAACATTTTCATTCCAGTGTATCTATAGGATTTATTCATTCAGCAACTCCCAAAATATATGGCGTATTTTTCTTTTGATATAGTTTATTTCTAAAATTTTGATGTATTTTAATTCAATTCTCCCTGCATCCCGCCCCCTTTTTCTAACAAGAAAACTTAGACGCAAAGAATGTAGATGACTCATTTAAGGTCACGAAGTGAATTAATGGCAGGGCTAGAACTCTAATACACATTTCTGTGTCCTATAAAAGTTTACTATCTATATATATAGCAAGAAAGAATCTTAAAGGCACAGTGCTAAGAATAAAAATTAAGAAACAGATTGATACACATAATGTAACACCGTAAACATAAATTAGAAGTTCAGGCATTATTAAAGTCCTTATGCACATTAAATAAATTAAGGCATTTGCCTTCAGGATAGAGGGAAGGGAATGGAAGTGAAACATGGGGAAAAGTGTAATAAATAACTAAAAACATGAGGAGAGACTTTGCATGGATCAAATATGATAATGAGCCATGAACCGAATATAATTTTCTATTGATTCCTACCTTGGGTAGCCTTTTATTACAAAGAATAAAGCTACCTTTCTGAAACTTGTAACCCAAGCAATCCTACCAAATGCAACTTATATTTAAAACTTTTGCACAAATTTATAAAATTAATTGGTCATTTAAACCAAACAAAGTGTGCAGACCTCAATTTGACAGCATGGAAAAAGAAGAGAAAGGTACCAGCAAACATGGAGAGAGGGGTAAGTACTAATATCTTTTATAGAAGAAAACCATACTATTTTTTGCTAGTTGATATAGTTCTAAAACATGAACACAAAATCTAAGTGTTGAATAGAATAGGATCTTGGTTAAATGATGACCAATGCAATCACAAATATGTTATCTTTATTAAGAATAAATGCACAAAATTTTTTCTTGCCTCAGCTATTTTATGATAATCTCTTCTTGTGTGCTTTATAATAATTTATAATTTATATTATTGAAAACATAGATGTCATACCAAAAGGCTCACTATTATAGAGTTTTAAAAATTAATAGTGTGCTTTTACTAAAAGAAAAAATTTAATCAAGGACAAAACGATTAACTAAATTTGAAGATGTGCTTCTAAAGAGCCTTTTGTAAACATATTTTTTTTAACATTTTTTAGCACAGAACAAAGTTCTTTACATCTATTTATTTAGAAAATAAACAAGTAACTCTGAGAAATGTATTTTTAAATATCTGAAAAAAAAATGATAACTAGATTAAGATAAAAGACTTTAACTAACATTGATTTTTTTTTTTTACCAAAATGACATATTGATCTTCCACAGTCAGTATTTAAAAGTATGCATTTAACAGACACTTTATACATAATATATATCAATAACACTATTTCTACTTTGTAAATCAACAGGGAAGACTATTGACATACCTGAAATTATATAGAGAATATAATTGAAACCACGAAGTCTCAAGGTTAGTTCTGAAATATCATCTAGAAGTTCAAGATATGATAGGAAATTCGTTCTCAATTAAAAAGAAAGGAAATTTCTTGATCCTCTCAGCTATTTTATGACCAGTTATTCTCTTCTCGTGTGCTTTAAAATAATTTATATTACTGAAATCATAGCTGCCATACCAAAAAGCTCACTATTATAACATTTAAAAATTAGATGGTCTCTCTCTCTGTCTTTCAAACATATTTCTACCTCTGATACATTATCTCTATTCAAAGTAACATTTTTTTCCCTCAAAAAATGCTGCCTCTAAATTTTAAACTATTTCTATTTTGCTTTTAAATGTATTAAATAAACTACCGTTTTTAATCTGCTTCCAGAAAAATAAAACACTCCTATTTTCTGTGATATCTCCTCAAATATGTGTATGTTAGGATTTTTAGTAAAGTTCTGGCACCAGCAATTTTGTCCTTTGAAACTTACAGTTTCATTTATTAATGGCGATTGAAATGCAACATGAGAAACAAGTTTCAATGGCAACAAAGACAAAAATACTGAAGGGTCTATTGTGCCATTGAAACCAGCCTAACACCATAAGTTATATTTTGTTGAAAGTTCTTTATGTTATTATATGTGAATGTTGTTTCTTTTACTTATGGTAGTTAAAGAGTCATTTAGGTTCCTTTCAGGCCTAACATGTTTTATTTTGTTTGAAGTGAGATTGCTCCAAATCTTCTTGCAGTCTTACTTGCATATACCCTAATTACCTTTAGTTAAGTATTGTTAAAATGTTCATGTATTACAAGATACTGTAATAAGAAACAGGAAAGAGAGCAAAGGATATTTTTACTAGAGCATGTAGAGACTTCAGCATGGTTTTTATATTCCCAAATATTATTTATTTGTTTAGAGATTATTATCTTTTAAAAGTTTGTAGGGCAAGTCTTTGGAATTCCATTGGATTTTCTATTTAAATCCATGAGTTTGCATCTGGAAAATTGTACACAGAACATTGTCTGTAGTCTCTTTTCTACATTAAGTAATTGAGAGCAAATCACTTAGCATCTCTAAACCTCAGTTACCTCATTTGCCAACTGAGGCAAATCCTCCTAAAGGGCATATTAGTTTTAAAAACCATCCATGTAGTTTGTATCTATGGCCAAAATAGTAAAATTGTGGGTCCAGAAGCTCCTTTCAAGATGATGAAATTAAAAAACCTTCATCTCAAATGAGAAAATTGTGACCTGATATGCTAATAATGAATTTGTTTTATGCATGTTAGAAACTAAAATGATTTCAAGAGTATTTGATTCAATAAGGATCTTTATAGTTAAGCTATGAGGGGTTACCTCACCTTTATGTGGAATTATTCTACAGTACTTTATGGAAGCATGTTTTCAATTGTGTCTGACGTAATAAATCAAAACTGCTCACTAAAATATGAAGTAAATAAATGTCACGTTGAGCTTTGTATAACTCTGATCTGAGACCCATAAACTACTTAGTATTTATTAATACTATTATTTTATTTGTTTTATATTAGATTTCTATTCCTGAATAAAATGTAATCACCATAGAATTATTAAGAATCATATAGATTTGTGCTGTTTCTACTTTTATGGTGTAGAAACAAATATATGTTTGCCAGCATGTTCTAGTTCACATACTTTATTACAAATTAAACTCAGGTTTCTTCTATTACCTGGGAAAATTCCAAATAGCTTACTCTTTACTTTTGTTCAGGCACCCAAATGATTACCTTGGGAACAGAGGGGGCATTCTAGAACAATTCTGGAAGTACATCTTTGCATTAAGCAGACCCAGCAAAAAAGTCCTGGAAAACCAAGCTGAGATGCCATAGGTAATGGCTTATGAGTAAATCTGATTGTAGGAATTCTAAATGGCTACCATGGTGCAGGGGAGCAAAAATGCATCCTGAAGAACTGTCTGCCATGCCTTTTTTGTTATGCTCTTCCTTCACAAAGACTTTTTTTTAATCAAGTTATACCATCACTCCCTGTACTGAGAGAGTAATTTATACGTAAGTTCAGTGGCATTCCAATTTTTGTTCATGATCCATGTAATAAAAGTATTTTGCACTGCAAATTAGTATATCCATACCTGAACATATGACTGTGTGTCTATGTGTAAAACATACTAAGACAAAAACTTAAAGAAATCAATATCTTTACTATGTATACAATTTTATATTCTCTCCTATTTTATTCTATTACATTATATTAAAATGTACTGATAATAACCTACTGAGATAAATGGTCATAAATATATTAGTTTGAAATACAGACCCTGATTTGAGAGAAGAGTATAGGAATGTCTTTCCTCTGTAGTCAAAATAAGTGTTGGGCTTACCTGAAAATGTGAAATTGCTCTACTTTATGTCTAGCAATCTTCTTTCCTTTCCTTTACTCGAAACATATTTTTTTCTCTCTCCATTCCTCCACCCCAAATATATAGCAGGGGTGGCAAGACTTAAAGCTGGGGAAGACGTAGCCCTTCTACTGAAGGAACCCACAATCTAGCGGGAGAGATTAAGCCAAATCTTGACTGCCTTTTAGACTCTGGCAGAGGCAATCTTCTCTTTGCCCAGGGCCTCTGCATCCCTTCATCCATCTATTTGAAATAACCCTGTCCCACATTTTTCTACCTTGCTAAGTAGTTAACAAAATAAAACATTCACGTTTCAATTTGAATGTCACTTTTTCAGGCAGGCTTTCTTTAATTCCACAGTAAAAACCACTCTTTACCAGTTAGGCAGTTTCGGTGTTCCCATTTCTATCACTTCAAAGAAGCTGTGTGTTTGTTTGTTTAATATACAGCTTTTTGACTCTACTTTGAAATGTGTATGAACACAAATATTCTCTGATTGTTATTGTTTTATACCTAGCATGTCATACCATACCTAGATATATTATCTCTCTGCCTTCATTTCCTCACTTGAAAATGGGAATATTGATAATCATATATTTGAGCCCCAGATTAAATGAGATCATAAAATAATGTATGTAAAGTGCATAGAATAGTACCTGGCACTTATTAAGTGCTCAATAATTTAATAACTATTTGCTATTTTATTATTATTTTAATTTTTATATTAAAATATAGTCCTGATAACTGGTTGGAGCAAATTGTAATAATAATAACAATCATCAATACTATGATTATCATTTCTACCACTATTATATGTTCTGCCAGAGTCTAAGAGAGACAGGTTAAAAGGATGCTCATGTTACATGAAAACTAAATAAGACCATTATGAATAATACAATAAATCATAAATATAAAGTCAAATATTTTTCATTCATTATAAACAGCACTAATTGTCATGTTTACATTAAAATTTCATTTATTCTCACTCCCTTTATAAAGAGTCAAAGTAGGCCAAAGATAGTGAAAATAAACTCTTGGATAATCAAAGGTATTATTACTTTTTTTTAATAGAAAGCTACCTTTTTCATGTCTGTCTTTGAAAGCCAGACATTTGTTATGAGGTAGGTATAGTCATTTTCTAAGTGATTTTTCTCAACAGCCAGAAAACAGCTTAAAGCTACCTTTTTATTGGTGGCTTACAATTGACCAAGAATGGTGACTCATTTGTTTATTTTACTTTTGTTTCCCTTGCCTGAGGCAATATATTAGAAAGAATGTTACTAAGAATAATGCCAGACAGTTTACTGCCTATGTTTTCTTCTAGGAGTTTTATGGTTTCAGGTCTTACATTTATGTCTTTATTCCATTTTGAGTTTATTCTTGTATATGGTGTAAGAATGTGGTCTAGTTTTATTATTTTTTCATGTTATCTGTCCAGTTTTCCCATTACCATTTATTGAATAGACTGTCTTTACCCTGTTTTATATACTTGCCTCCTTTAGCATAGATTAACTAACCATAATAGGAGTGAGTTTATTTATGGGCTCTTTACTCTGTTACATTGATCTGTGTGTCTGTTTTTATGCTACTATCATAATGTTTTGATAACTATATCAAACTAAAAGGTTTTTGCCCAGCAAAGGAAACCACCAACAAAACAGAAAGACAACCTACTGAATGGGAGAATATATCCGCCAATGATACATCAGATAAAGGTTACTATCCAAAAATTACAAAGAACTCACACAACTCAACACCAAAAAATACCCCTAACAATTTAATTAAAAAATGGGCAGAGGACCTGAATAGACATTTCTTTAAACAGGATATACAGATGGCCAATAGACATATGAAAAGATACTCAATGTCACTAATTATTAGAGAAATGCAAATTAAAACCACAATGACATATCACCTCACAGCTGTCAGAATGGCCATCATCAATAAATCAACAAACAATAGTATTGGCAAGGATGTGGAGAAAAGGGAACCCTCATGCACTGTTGCTGGGATTGCAAATTGGTGCACCCACTATGAAAAACAGTATAGAGGTTCTTCAAAAAATTAAAAATAAAACTACCTTATGACCCAGCAATTCCACTTCTGAGTATTTATCTGAAGAAATCTAAAACACTAATTCGAAAAGATATATGAACCCCTATGTTCATTGCAGTATTATTTACAATAGCCAAGATATGGAAGCAACCTAAGCACCCATCAATAGATGATTAGATAAAGAAGATGTGGTACATATATACAATAGAATATTACTTAGTCATAAAAAATAGAATGAAATCTTACCATTTATGACAATGTGGATGGACCTAAAGGGTATTATACTAAGTGAATTAAGTCAGAGAAAGACAAATACCATATGATTTCACTTATATGTGGAATCTATACAACAAAATAAATGAACAAACAAAACAGAAACAGACTTATAGATGTAGGAAACAAGCAGATAGTTTCCAGACGGGAGAGGGGTTGGAGGGACTGAATGAAAAAGATGAGGAGATTAAGAAGTACAAATTGGTGGTTATGAAATAGTCATATCACTGAAACATAAGAAAATTAGAAAAAATATTCACTTTCAATGGGAAACTTTTTAAAGGATTTGATAACACTGACCTCATATATCAGTAGTTTGGGGAATACACTTTCCTGTCTGAGCTCTTTCACTTTTTCCCTGGTTTCTAATAAATGTGGATGTCAAGTGCCAGGTGGGTAGCCATGTTAGGACTTGTTTGAAGCTGACACACTGAAGTAACAAGACAGAAACACAATATCTGGTTTACAAATAAAATTAAACCACCTATTTATAATAAATGTCAATATCAGCTCATGAATAGCTCTAATATGAAATACCCACATCACAAAATATATGTCTCCCAAACTTTACAGATCACTGTTATTTGCATTAGAGTATCATTTTACATCATAAGACAGTGACACTCTTAAATATTTGCACACTGTCCACTTGACAAAACTCTCCCTGTCATATTTTCAAAAAGATTTCTGATAGAATTTAGAATAGTGGTTTTCAAAAGTTAACATGCTTAAGAATAACTTGGAAATCTTATTAACAATTGGGGTGGATGGTTCTTACTCCCAGAAGTTCTGATATCAGAAAACTACTCTTGTTAGCAAACTTTCCTGGTGATTTGGCTACGTATAGTCCTTGGAACACACAACTATATGGCTATATTTTCTATTTATAACTCTTATCAACTTAGCTGGAATCAAGCTAAATATATTTCTTTTAATGATCATATATCAGTATAATGTAGGTTTTTAAAACCAATTATCAATCTTTCTCAAAGACACATTTGAATTTATCTTCTGCTAAGACAAAGTTTCTGCCCTAGGATGGTTCTGGTATACATTATGCATTTTATATTTATTTGTATCATTTCACTTATACACACACTATAACCTCTTATGCATAACATTTGTGTAGTTTTTTGTGAATGATGCAAATTTTGCACTAAATTCAAGTTGATTAAAAATGTGTTGTATACTCCTTTACCTTTTTTAACAAAATAAAGTAAATATAATTTAAATATTTCTTTTTGGCATCAATTGTTAAACTATTAGGGAATATAATTTTGATCTCCTTTTACATTTTTCTTTGTTGTCTCTTAATGTAGCACTGTCAGCTATTACTTTTCTTGTTGGCATTATGCTTGCTCTATAGGCCTTACTTAAAAACTCTTTTGAGAATCTATAGAGTGTAGTCCATTCTGATTTTACATCACTTTCTACATTTAATAATATCTTTTTATGCAAGTCTTAATTTATTCAACATATGATGAATTTTTGAGGAAAAGTAATTCTGAATAAATAATCTTTATGTTTTTCTTATACCCAACAGTGTCTTATCCATAGTAGATGCTCTGTAAATACTTGTAGTATAATCAAGTTAAGCAATGGTAAATAAATGGTAAATGGTAAATAATTGTAAATAAGAATCTCAAAGGCTATATATGAGGGGCTAGAATTCAAGTATATGTCTTTAGTGCAGGAAATTTATACATCCCATTAAGATCTTTGGTGTTACTCTGTTTCAGAAAATTAAGGTTGATGGAAGGCTAAATTACTTTAAAATGTTTTAGTTTTATTTGTCATAAATAGATGTGTTTCCCATGTACACATTTTTATATAAACACTTTCATTTTATTAATCGATTACCTCATAGTTCTTTTTTAAAAACAAACATTACTTATTTGTATAATCTACTATTTGAGTAAGTAAGCAAATAAACAGAGCCATTTAAAAATAATTCTGGCTTCTTTGTATAGACATGTGTTAAAATAGGACTTTATATCCCCTTAGTAATTTATTACCACACTGCAGAAAACAGCCTATCATTCATTACTCTATAATATCATAAATTTTTTTCTTGTGGAAAGTACTTTCTAATCCTCAAGCCTGACATGATAAAATATTTATATTTACTAATATAAAAGTCAAGAATATATCTTACATTTGTACATTATTTGTTATAGAAACTCACATTTAGATTGCATTTTAGATATTATCTTTAATACTATCTTAATTGAAGTTCTTAGCATTTCTACATGATGGGCCAAATTTTATAACATGAATATTTTATGCTATAATTTGAAATTCTTTGAGCTACCAATTTTAAGAATTGCATTATTTACATTAATGTGAGTCAATGATCTGTGTCTTCCCCTGATTATTTGTTTGTTGGAAGAGAAGGAGGAAGATGGCATATAAATAATTTATTTTTTTCCTTTACAATTGTTTACTCACATGTAGAGTTAGTGATAAATTCAAATGAAAAATAATTTAGGTATTATTAGAAGTTTCCTAAATCAAGAATGATTTAGTAGAAAGTTATACTTAGATAATTTAATGAGTTGCTCATGTAGGCTACCCATTTCTTGTGTAGAAATAAATTCATGTCGAAAAAAGAAAAACATTTTATAATATTAATTATCTTACATATTGCTTCTTTTCGAAACTCTGCCTCATATTTAGCATAACTTTTGTTAATTTTAGAAGTGTAAATAATTGAAAATCATCTCATTCAATTCAAGTGAATAGTCATTGAGATTAATATTGAATTTTCTATTCATTTCTTGATATGCCTAGGTAAATATAAACTTTATAATTTCTCTGTTTTATTAAATGGGTACGTAAAAGCTGCTGTAAGTATGTAGAACTACACTGTTCACACAAAGCACACATTCTACGGCCCTTAAACAGAGATTATAAAAAAAGAAGAAAAAAAACAGCACAAATTTGATTTAGATGAGGCAAGGCATTCTTAAATTATCCCAATAGATTGGGATGACTATGATAAAAACCTGAACTAAATTTATGCACCTAAAATCTGCCTCCGCCTGTCCTCTGCTATTACCACAGGGAATTAGGGATGGGTGAACCCAGCCATGTTTTGGGTTCGTCAAACATCTTGAACTACTTTTCCAATGTTCTGGGTTAGGCAAAACCCAAAATGTGTTTTGCCAAGCACATTTTCTCTTAATTCTTAAACCCAGGAGTATTTTAAGGTAAATTTAATCCATATGCTTCTGATTCATTTACACTAAACTCATCAAAATGTTCTGTCTTAAGAGCTATTTGATGTTCAAGAAGCTTTTTGAATATTTTATAAGGCATTATAAGTCCAATTAATTGAACTTTTACATTCAGTTAGGCCAAGAGCAAGTGAACTCGAACCTCAAAATGATCAAGTTTGGTTGCAAAGTAGAAAAATACGGTTTGCAAAGGTTCTAAAATCAGCTACACATATTTCAATTCTTGGTAAGAATATATATTAAAATTATTTTTGCAGAATGTAGATTGTGTAACACAATGAGTAGTGAACAAAATGCAAAATAGGGCATGGAAATATAAAGAAGCCAAGTGACAAATAATTCAAAGCAGATTGAATGTCTGTTCTTTAGCAAGAACCATGCACGAGCTAACATAATGGAGGATGACACTGCATCTGTTTTCATTTTTCTTTCTTTTGGGAAGACTTTCTTCTCTTTGGACTGTATTTGGAATTTTCTGCAAGTTCTATCCCCTTTCTATCTTTTAGACTGTCACCGGACTTGCAGACAGCATTGTAGCGCTAACATTAAATTGAAGAAAATTATGTTCAACATCAAATAAAAGAGTTAATTTTTGTTATGTAAAGGCTAAAATAGATTACTAACTATATTTCTTAAGATGTTAGTGTACCACTGTACCTTTTAGGTTTGCAAAGGAATAATGAACAGGTTGAGATTCATTATGAAATTCACAAGTCAAACTCACTATCGAAGTCTCGACTTTTGTAAACTTAGACTGAATAATACTTATTAAAATTTCTAATAAATAATATTTTACTTGACTGTATATAGGTAAATTTATTTTTATCTCTCTCATTGTTATTTCTATGTGATCTGGAAGACCAGACAATATTTAGGATAGATTTCTACATAACTGTAGTTAGGGTCTTAGTATATACGTAAGAAATCTAAGTAAAAAGGCAGAATAAGAAAAAGTAGAATAAAAAAATTGTCATGTAAAAGTCATTTATCATATGATAAAGAGATGAAATATTGTTTTTACTTTTTAGTTGTGAAAAATTCTAAAAACCAGACCCAGACATTGAATAAAGTTAGATAAAAATCAATAATAATTTTAGCGTAAGCTTTGACAGTTACACATGAAGAAAGTTTGTTTTTCCTACTGTTGTTGGCTAAAAAAGCACTTTAGTGGCTTTCAAATATTCTGTTGTAATAAGACACAAATGATAATAAATATCATTATCTCATCCATTCTATATCCTCTTTCAGCACTTTCTCAGGAACGTTGAGGAGTGACATAGGTGAGTGAACACATCGATGGAGAGGGGCAAGTAGGAAGAAGTATATTGAAAGTCTTTACTAAAACAACACACTTGAATGTTTCTTTTTCCCCTTTCTCTATATGCCAATTTCTGTTCAATATTGCCAGACTTGGAATATTGTTTTTAAAAGTCAGGGCTTTGGTAATAATATATTTTAGTTTTTAACCCTCGCTAGCTGGTTAAGTAATTTAA
This sequence comes from Pteropus alecto, assembly GCF_000325575.1. Classification (NCBI taxonomy): domain Eukaryota; kingdom Metazoa; phylum Chordata; class Mammalia; order Chiroptera; family Pteropodidae; genus Pteropus; species Pteropus alecto. Next base: position 1,003,968 of record NW_006436284.1, read on the forward strand.
TTTTTTTTGTTGTTTATTTAATTTTTCTTTAACCTCAAGTTTTTCTTCTGTAAAATGAGGACAAAATATAGGATTCTTAAAATTATTAAAAACAATAATAGATATGAAAAGCTTAAAATCAGATAGACTTCAGAGCATGTGATAAATGCCAAATAAATGGTACCTGCAAGACAGACCACCTACTTCTGTTTAAATTCTCAGCAATCGATTAGCCACTACCAGAAAATGGTTTATTCCATTTGTTCAAGATTGAACTTGGCTAGGCCACAGTTCTCAATTATTCAATCAAGCACTAACCTGGATGTTTCTATGAAGTATTTTCCAGATGTAATTAAGGTACATAATCAGTTAGTTGCTCTTAGGTAAGAGAAATTATACCACATAACCTGAGTAGGCCTAATTCAATCAATTGAAATGCCTGAAGAGCTGAGCTTCCCTGATGAGTTTCCCTGATGAAAAAGATATTCTTCTTGTGGACAGCAGTACCAACCCCTGACCAAGCATTCCAGCCCGTCCTTCCTGATGGCCTGCCCTGTGGATTTGGGGCATGCCTAGCCAGTTCCCACAATTACATCAGCTAATCCCTTGCCATAAATCTTACAGGTTCTTCTTCTCAGCTTGAATCCTGGCTGATATAAGGCCTATGCATAAATTCATTTAGCAAATACTTACCAAGGGTTTTCTGTATACCAAGCATTGTTCTACATACCAAGGACTTGTAGAGAACAGTAGATAATGCTGCTATCATCATTGAACCAATAGTGTATAGTTCTTTAAACAAATGATAATATAAACATATATTTAAATTAAAATAATAAAAAAGTACTTTGAAGTAGAAGTACAAAAGAACTTTATTTTCAGTTTAGCTTTTTCAGTTTTCTTATGTAAACTGTTAAATATTTTCTAGTGAATTTAAATCAGACATATCTTAACTCAGTGACAGGTTTTTGTTTTTGCAAATCTAAAGTTTCTATTATTAAAAATGCAAATATAAATTTTCTTCTAAGTGGAAAAAATATTTAAAAAATTAAACTATCTGAGTTTTATGTATTTATTGAACAAACAGTGATTGAGTGCTTCTAGGTACATGAAATGTTCCTTGAGGTGAACCAGACATTGAAGGGACATTTTGCCTGCTTTAGGATCTACTGTGTTGCCCAGTTGGTCATCATTGTGAATAATTTTTATTGTATTGTCACGGTGCTAACACGACGTGCTCATTTATGTGACTACAACATAAAAACTTAATACTTTCAGTGGGAAACATTTAATCATTAACGTGTTTAATTAGAACAATAAAAGCAGGCCTTAAAAAGTTCTTCTTATGTGTTAAAAATAAGTATTAAAATTTTGAGGTTTGTAGTGACCCTTTGTACGTGTTCTGTATTTAAATCTTGAAGGAAAAAACAAGCACATTTTCAGTAAGCAAACTTGAAGGGAATACAAGTTTTCAAATAGAAAATGTTGCAACTATTTTTTCTATTAAAACATTATTTTCAATTTCTTCCACACTATTCCAAAACTGCTCTTCAGTTAGCCTTTAAATCACGTGTATTGAAATTTACAAGTTTATTACTGTTTCTCATTTATAATTTTATTAAATTCTCCAGAAATTAGCTATTTGATTGAAAAAAAAATCAAATGAATTTATTCTTTTCTTTGTCCTCAAATACCCACCACCTGCCCCCCGTGAGCAATTAATGGAATCATGTTACACATGTTTACTCAAAATTTTATTGCCGAGCCTTTTAATGGCCAAGTCCTAGCCTGGAATTTTATCAGCTGTCATTCAGATTTTAAAAAGAAGTGTTTTCTTCAATTATAAATGGAAATGCTTTCTTACTGAGTTGGATCAGGATAAGGCAAAGTATATACATGTTTTCACTTTAAAAATAATAGTTTTGGTAACTGAGAAAGCAAGAAGTTTGCAAAAGCATTTTAAAACAAGGATACTCAATTTGTAAATGTTTTTTAAATTAACTTTTCACACACTTTTTTAATTACTCTGAACAAAAAGGAAATATAATATGAAGATCCCTAATTTCTCAGACTTTAATAATTTTAAAGGTTGAAAACAATTTCCGTATTGTGAATTTCCTTTTTTGTTGTTGTTTAATAAAAAAATAGCTATACGATCAGCAAATGTCAATAAATTTCTAGGAGGAACACAAAAGGAACAAATTTTTCTACACTTTAGAATTATCCATGTTTAATCAAACAGTATAACTATCACAGAAATTGGAGCCACTACAATTGGAGCCAGTACAATTAAAGTTACTGCTTATATCAGATATTACCAAAAGCTGCCATAAATGGGCTGTTGGTGCACCAGGAAATCTTAAAGGTGGTGAGATTTTTACATTTACAACCATTTTAATATTACAGCCATTCAAATAAATCTAAAAACTCAAATATCTGTATTTAATTATATATTATAAATATATGTTATGAATTAATTTTATCATGACTTATATAGACATATCTAGATCCTCTCCAATACTCTGCTCTGCTCTACAATTGGCTTATTTCTATTTGAGTCATGATGGAACCCATTGCTTTATTGTATGAACCCTCTAAGCCAACACACACTTCTCTAATTAGCCTATATTTATTTTCCTTTGAAAATGCAAGTACCCACAAATTAATAATGTAGAACTCCTTATTAATTCTCATGGAAAGGATTTAATATAGAATTTAAAAAAAATAATCATATTAAGAAAATACCAAAGATCTCGAAGTACCCCATTTAAATGCTCTGTAATTTGAAAAAAGCAATTAGAGTAATTCTACAAGTTACTTTTCCTCAGGTTACCTTTCTTGTAAATATGCCCAAAATAAATAAAATGTTTACACTCAACCAACCAACAGATCAATATGGAGCAAAGTAAGGAAGAAAATATTGAAGGACAATCTGTAAGCAGTTAGAAGACAATGAAATCTCAAACATTAAACTGCATGGTTCATAATGAACAAATAAATCACGCCAGACCATGATAATAGGCTTGTTTGATAGAGTTACAAAACCAATTGGATGAAGAGGATGGAGCCGACGTCATGTATTTGAGGCTCCAGTGAAGCATTTGAAACAGTGGATCATGAACTTTTACTTGCAAATTAATTATAATTGCTTAGGATGAGAATGGATTCACATGGATTGGAAACTGGCTAAAAGATGGTAAACAAAAATAATACATGACAATGAGTCCAGTGAGAGGATAACTGCAGCAGGTTTTCACAGTGGTCAAAGTTTGTAAATCTTTATTTATTGGTTCTTAAAGATATTTTTTCTCAATAATTTTGAAGTAGAAGTGTTTTCATGGGTACCCAATAAACAAAGCAATCAGAACTAAATATAAGATTTCATATGAATGAATATCTGATTTAGAATTTATTTTTGACTTTAGTCAATTTTCGAAAATCTTATGTAAAAAGATATAAGTGCATAATATTCAGGCAATAATTAGTGTCAATAGAACAGTATATTTTAAATAATATCACTTACTATTTTGGTATCATTAATTTTACATCTTACCTGCTTATTAAAGTAGGCTCAATAGCACCTCTACTAGAAACATATCAAATAAATAAAACTAATCTAATTTTTGCAAATCATGATTATAATTTCTCTACATTTGTTCAAATTAAATAGATTTTATAGTAATCAGAGAACAGCGTAACATTTAAAATATATATGTAATACAGAATTTAACTGGTAGAAGACTATCAGAAAATAGTTTGGAAAGTTAGTCTTTTATGAAAGAAGGACATTATCTATAGATTTACAATGAAATATGGTAGAACAGTTTTTCCAAAATGTGGATATTTTAGGAGTTATGCAATAATGTTTTAAATTGTACGCATTATGTATCTTAGGGAAAAAAAAACCAAGTGATTAAATCCATGACATAAATATTAATTAAAAATATATAAGTTAAAATAAACAAGTCATCTTAAGAAAACATTCAGTGAAAATGCTAAGATAGTATAAAATATGGCCAAAATTCAGATAATTGGTACATAGAAGACTAATGTTTCATAAATGTTGCACATAAAAGGCCAATATTACCTTAACCATTGAACCAGAGATATTTTTAAGTACATACAAGGGTAACATATTGAGATGATAAAGGCAAGATTTTCAAGAAGAAATAAGATTAAAATGATAAACAATAAACAAAAATAAATTTCATAACATTTTATATAATCCAAGACTTTCCCAGTCTTAGCAGACAGCTCATTTAATTAAGCAATACACTATTAAAAATTTTTGCATCACAGCAAATGAACCTAAAAGGTCTCTTGAAATTTACTAAGATTTAACCTACTGAAGTGATAAATTCTGACTTATTTAACTCTTCCAATTTTAAACATCAATAGAATGATGTGAAAGCTTATTAAGCCTAGAATAGATAAAAATTATCACTATTATGTATACCTTTAAATGAAAACGGTAAATTCGCTGCTCATAACTCAACTCATAGTAGAATGAAAACTACTGGTCCATGATTATATCACCACTTATTTTTATTTATAAAACCTAAAAAGATGGAGAAATAAAAGAACTAGAGTAAAATGCACACGCTGCAGAAAAAGGCAGATTTGAAAATATTTTATTGAGTAGAAGCAATGAGAACTTTGGGTTTGCACAATAGCCTCCCGAGGGTAAAGGTGGGATTTACATCACCAGTTGTGCTTAAAATTCACCCTGTTGAGTGCTGAGGCCAACTTTTAAGAGAGTATTCTCACAGGAGAGATTAGATGACCTGCCATGCTTTTTCCATTTCTTATTTACATGATTTTGTTGTCCTAATAATCATTCTTTTGGAAAACAATTTTCTAGCAATTTGAGTGTTTTTAGTTATATCCTTGGGAGTTGTTTGGCAGTGTTCAGCTGGAGCAGAGCTGTCATCTCCAAAAATGGCGAAATTAGGAAATGGCACGCCATGGATCATAGCCTTTCCTTGAACATTCTGCTTATAGAGGCAGTGTTAATAATTCCCAGCTTTTGGAGATAAAGAAAAGCACTACAACTACCTTACAAATGAAATAATAATAATGGCATTAACCCTGCCTATAAATAACTTCTACTTCACCATAATGCTTGGTTTAAATAGGTCATAACCCTTGCCTTATCATATTTTTGTCTAAAATATTAGCATATATTCATTGTGTACTCTGTGAGTTGTGCTAGATGTTGAATACACAGTAATAAAAAAAAATACACACCCTTGATGCCGCTGAGGGACATAATCACACTAATGAATAATTATAATAAAAGTAATAAATACTCTGATTGGAAAGTAATAAATGTTTTGGGATTATATTGGAGGAACACCCAATCCAGGTTTGGTGGTGATCCTAGGGGTGATGATAAAGACTATCTCAGAGCAAATTGTCTCTGTGTGTGCAGCATATATACCTATATGCAGCACGTGTTATATATAATATGTATATAAAGTTTATATATAGCATGTATATTCTGCTTATATCACATATATACATCTATACATGCTATCTCTCTCTATATATATCTATACTGGGCAAACAGTACAGTTTGTCTGGAGGTTCCAAGGTAAGAAAGTGTGAAACATTTACGAGGTTAAAAAATGTTTAATATGCTACAGAGTAGAGTTTGAGAGGAAGATGACGAGAGATGAGGCTACAAGGTCTCCAAATGTCATCTGCTCTACCACTCCAGGCACACCACACATTTAGACTATGTCACCCAGGTGAGAGAAATAGTGATCTAAGTTAGGCTAGAAACAGTAAGGATGGAAAAAAGTAAATTGAGCTAATAAACATTTAGGAGGCATATTAAAAAAGACTTAGTGATTGGACATGGTAAATGAGAGAGAAAGGAGGAGATATTTTGCTTGATCAATTGGATGGGTAGATGGTACTGCCATTGACTAAGATGAGAAACAAAGAAGGAAGAGTCAATTTCAGGTGAAGAAGCTTTAAGGTAGTGTGAACTAGATGACTTTTAAGTATGCATGGGAACTTTAAGTGGTTATTTCTAGTAGACACTTGGGTATGTGAGTTTGCAGTTCAGGAGAGGCATCTAGATTAGATACATGTTTTGGATAGATGATAATGAAAGCCATGAGATGGATGAAGACTGCTAAGAAAGAACATAGACCGAGATCAGAAGGGGGCTCAGCATACCCTGAATATTGGCAAAAAGCTGAAGTATAAACACAGTAGGAGGCTGTAAAGAAGTATGAGTCACAACTAGCCAGAATGAGTTTTTACAAAACTAATTGATATACTGAAAAGTTTAAAATCAGCATCAAAAATGGCAATAGGTCCTCAATTAATTTTATAATCCTAAATTAGAAAATAATAAAAAGAAAATCAGTCTTTTTTTTCTGATTCAAATAGGATGATAGCTATGTAATTCTAGATCTATAATAATTATTATAGAATAATTACTGGAGTCGATTTTATAAGTTTCTTTGAATATCCAATTTTTACTGTTACAATGTTATTATCTAAATCTAATGTTATTATCTAAATATTAGCTAAATAGTCATGTAATTTATTAAGACCTATTTCTCAAAATAGTATAGAAATGTAGAAATCACAAGTAAGCAGAGAGGGCCAGCCAAGTTTCTTTCATATACATATAAAAGATATATATATCTTTATATATACAATATATATAGTATATTCCACAATAGATGTATAATGATTTTTATAAGCAAAAACAAGTAAATGCTATCAAATGTATTTCTAAACTATTTCTTTAGGAAAATTCATAACAGCTGGCTCATTTTTGGTAATTGAAATAGTATTAATTTTCAAGAAATTGAGTGAAAATATGAATGAATAAAAAACAGTTTATTTAAATATTGCCTTTAAACACTTAGGAGGGCCGCTGGAAATATTAATATGGGTTTCTTTTTATATTTTCCTCAGCCCACTCTATTGTGGAAATAATATTGAATAATAAAATGACCTGCTGCTGACAGGAGGCAGAAAAGTAAAGAAGCCAAAATGATGAACAAGGCAATTTGTATTCTGGGTAAGTGATAATTATTTACCTATAATTGATGCTTTCAGTATCTTGGGAAAATGGAAAGGGAGAGTGACTTTTGTGGATGCATTGCTCTTCATAACATAGGTTGCTATGAACAATATAGCTCGGTCTGTATGTTGCTTTGAATTTGAAGATGATGCTTTGATCACTGGCATGTGGCTGTGTATATAGAAATCCAAAACAAGTGAAGCAATCAGTCCATCAATTGGTTATTTTGTTTACACAAAATCAAAAGAATTAGCTTCATGGATTCCCCCCTTCTTGGATGTTTGGGCATTAAATATGTAACCCAGATGTCAGCTGGGGCCACCTTGTCTTCCTTGAGATCTAGATAAGATTGCCTTGAATTTTGATACCCACCTTGTGGATGGCTGAAACAGTTTTCAAAATGTCAGTAAAATCCAGGTAGCTTGAATTTTAATAGTTACTCTCCCTTCCAGTCTCCTCTTTCTGTGTTTCATGTCTTTTTATCCATCATATTATTCCAGATTTAGACTCTGAGCTTTTCTTTTTTTTTCCCACCCAACAAAAATGTAGCCTACTTACACGAAACAATCATGAATGTAGGGAAGACTAGGACAAGTAGAGATTAAGAGTGCAAAAATGTTTACACGGCTGTGAGAATGACTTCACACTTAGTATAAGGCCACCCTTTCTGCCATCCTTCTTGATCGGCATTTTCACCAGTCCTTCAGCCTCTTTGGAATAAATTTATGAATTTATATATACACCAAGATTTAGATAATAACATTGTTTATAACAGTAAAAATTGGAAACAAAGTTTCCTTACATAAGAGCCTTATTAAATAAGGGTATAATCAGTACAGTGTTATATTGAGCAGTCACTTAAAAATAATGACATTATCTACACCCTTGAAAATAAAAGTTTTCAAGAGGTAGAGAGAAAATGATGTGTGTGGTATGTTCCCATTTTTTTTGAAATCAACATATTTTGAACTGGAAGGATATCCCAAAATTATAATAGTCGTTTCTTCTAAAGAGAAGTGCTGGGTTAGTGAGAATGGTTTTTCCTTTCAGTTTTATAATTCAGTATTGTTTAATCAAATTTAATTTAAATAAATTATTTTAAATTAACAAAAACAATACATGGATTAGTTTAAATATTATCTTATTGTCTCATTCGAAACAGGTTAGCCACCCCTTTATAGTTATTAGAGAGAAAGAGTTGCTATTAATAAAGAATAAAATCTAACATATCGTTCTCTCCTTCATGCCCTCAGCTCTTGCCACCCTGGCCCTCCTCCTGCCCCATTAACTTGCTAGGTCTGTTCCCAAATGAGAACCTTTGCAGCTGCTCTTCTTTCTGATTCTCTTTTTTAGCTGCGTTACCTCATTTGGGCTTCAATTCAAATGTCACATCTTCTAATGTGCCTTCTGTGACCATCTTATCTATCCTAAGCCCCCAGCCCACCTAAGTGTGTGTGTATGTGTGTATGTGTGTATGTTTCCCCCGCTAGAACATTAACTGTATGAGAGCGATGGCCTTTTCTGTTTTGTTTGTTGCTCTGATTTCAATGCCTAATAGTAAGCACTCAATTAATGAACGCATGAGGGAATGAATGAAGTGATGAATAAATTAAGGGATTTACATGTGCCTCCTCCAGATAGAAAATGTGTCCCATGTAACTCTCCTCCAGCAGTTATCTGTTAACTTGTCCTGATTAACCCAGAGAAGACTGGACAATTCCTAAAGAGAATCACCACATTTATTTGAAGACTCTACTGTATACATTACATATAAGTTTTTTCTCCCAGGTTGGCTAGCCATTTGAACATGAGGAATTATAGAAAAAGAAAATAATCAGGTCCATTGTCTTTATTTAGGTGACTGAAAGTTGCCTGATCATGGGAGCACTATCATGCCTTCATTTCTATTTATTCTTAACTAAACATATGTTTGTCTTTTCGTTAGCATGTGCCTCACAAAGCTAACAGCCTATATCATCTCACAGAAAGGACACTTTTTAGTGCCTCACTCCAAACACTAATTCAAACTTTACAAATAAATATAATAAGCAAGACGAGAACAAATAAACAAAAAATAACCTCACTTTATCTCTTTCCATGTTTTTTTTCTCACTTGTCTCCTCAAAAGCAAAGTGCAGAGTCTTGTTATTCAAAAACTTGAGCATGGAAGAACATCAAACTCACTGTCTCCTAGAAGATCTCTAGTGCATACTAGTGTGTTTAAGTAGTATCTCTCTCCTTCCAGATGCACTGACTGGGGGATGAATCTTCCTCACCACTTCTTCCCATATGCTATTGGCTGTATTCATTAGGTAAATTTTACTGCCGGAATTCTATTTTTTGGAAAATTATGGTTTTTAAAAAATTTTTAGAATAGTTTTACATGTGCATTCAGATATGTAATACTACTGCATATCAAATTATGTTGCTCTTTTTCCTTTAAGTTAGAAGTTGTGACATCCTGAACAAAAGGACAGTGCTGAAGGTTTAAAAAATCGTTAACGTGGTCTCATTCCTCCAAATTATATGGCTATTGTTTATATATAAATATTTTCCATTTTGACAGGCCCTTACTACTGAATCATTTGGCAGAGTATGAGTGTCTCAAGTATTTCACTTTCTCTTTAATAAGAAAGAAATAAAACCATTTGTACTTCAGCTGCGGGGACCGCCTTTGGTCTTTCACTTTAGGTATGTTAATGTAAAGGATGTGAAGTTGAAAAATTGAAATAGTGCTTGATAACATTATTTAAAATCTACTCTGCCTATCAAATAAGTAACCAGAGGTGGTTGAGGAGAACGTCAAGCAAGCCAAATAATTGATTTTCTCAAATTCTTAACTAAACATATGTTTGTCTTTTCGTTAGCATGTGCCTCACAAAGCTAACAGGTTATATTATATATAACCTCTGTGAGTTAAAATAAAAATCATATATATTTTTATAAACGGGTTTTATATATTTTACAAATGTTTTATATAGTTATATATTTTAGAAATGGGTTTATTGAACTTTTTATTAAGTGAATATATTTTTTCCTGACTCAGTAAATGAGGTATTATCTGAGGCAAAACAGCTCTGAGGGTGTTTATTTACCAGATGGAGAGGATAAGGCAGCTGGGGTCTCATCCTAACTTGATGTGAATAGTGTGTGCTGTGCCCTCTCCTTTGGTACTTCAGCAGCTACTAAATCCTGCTGTGCTTCCTATTGCTGGCTGACAAGAAACAGAAGCATCTTCCCGCAAATGACTTGTGGCAGATGGATCAAGCCACTGAAACGCTATGCCCCAGACTTTCATCTATCCAGATGAACTGAATCATTACAAAGTGTGTTTTCACACATTGCTTCTCTTAAGGCTGCAATTTATTTGTAGTGTGGGCAATAGTTAGTTTAATTTAGCAAATGTATTTTAAACACTTTATATGCCTGGCAGCATGCTGCTTGCTTTCCAAAGGTTAAAAAAGACATGGACAGAATGTATTAGCTTGGAGTGTTTTCATTTTTAAAGAGTAAATAATGTAAATCTAGGAAGACGTGTCATTAATCAAGATCACTTGATTCTCAATTTTCCGGTAGATTAACAAACTCTGGGTTAAGTAGTGAACAGAGCAGTTAAAAAGAGAAATGAAAAGAATAAACATGAATAGATATTTGGAGAAAGAGTAATACATCTTAAAGTCTTAAAAATTTTGAGTATAACTGTTGAAATTTAAGTAATGGATATTATTATTTACTTTTTGGGTTTAGATGTAGAATTAAAGAGCAAGACGGTGTTATTTAGATCTGAACTTATATCTATCTACCTTTCTATCTATCCATCTACCATTCATCCATCCATCTAGTGACTTATTTGTATTTCGGGTTTTCTTAACCATTTTTCATTTAATCCACAATTAAATATTTCATTTAAACCTGATGATTGAGGAAAACCTGAAGCGAACTTATTGCCTAGGACTTCCATTCTAAGAAAGCTAGCTGGTGGGCAGTACTATCTCAAAGGGTGGCTGGCAAAAGTATTGTCCCCCCACCCCCCAAACCTCCAAAAAGGAAAATCTTATCCTGTAGCTTGTGTGAGTCCATAAGGTCCTTCCTCTATTTAAAGAGCTTGCTCACTTTTGTGTGTGTGTCATCACCTTTTTTTTTCTTAAGCACTTTGGGAGACATAAACTGGAAAATATCTGATTTCAGAATTGCACCAAGCCTGAGGCAGGAAGAAAAAGTAGGAGCAGCTTTGTGGACTTGTTATCTAGATGCAAGTGTATGTCTTGTTGTATCTAACTTGAAATCAGCTTTGTTTGAGAAACCCCACAAGTAGACAAATTTGGTAGACAAATTAAATAAAACCCAAATTATGTTTGCTGTTTTACAGACCATTAGCTGTTCAAGTACCTAGCAATAAAATAAATGATCTGTCCTCTCAGTTTAAATGATTTCATGAGTCTAAAGATTCATCAGACTATTTTACATGAGTTAATGCAAAATATATGTCAATTACATTTATTTGAATATTGGTATTCACTTTAGTTAACACATAAAATATGCCTCTTTAAAATCCAATGCGTCAACATGATTTTTTTTCAAACCAGAATGAGCAGAGACAGGCACATTTTGGTGCAATTGTACATATTTTTTCCAAGTTAATGTTTGGAAAAGAGATGAGATGTTTTCTTACTAAAAGAAGAGCCAAGCAGAAACACAGCACCAACCCAAACAGGAAGTGTTACCAGTGACCTAAGTGAGCATTATCTCCTTATGAGAGAATTTACTGCTTTCAAACATCTTAACAATCGTAGGCTCTCTCAAGGATTTAGTGATAAGTGACATGGACCTGGAGAATTTTACTGAAATTTGAAGAAAGTTGGGTCCAATTTCTTTACTTATGGACACTGGGAACATTATTTCAGTTTTTTGAATCCACAGATTTCATCCAGGAATTTGGACTCAGTAGGTTTGATCGAGCCTGGAAATCTATATTTTTGTAAGAGCCATAGACATGTCTGGAAATCTTGCCAATCAAACCTTTATCAGGGTGTACATGTGATTTGTAGCTAGTTCGTGCACTGAAACATGATCGATTTAATGTGCAGTCCCAATTTCCTTATGGGTTTTACTCCCCTATTGCATTCAAGTGTTAGTGTCTGTTTAAAAACTGCGATCTAAAAATAATTTTCATCTCCTTCCTACTTTCTACCACAAGAAATCTATTTATTCTTTCAAGTTGATACAAATGCCACCACCTCCAGGTAGCCTTCCATGATCCTAATAGCTGGATTTATTCTTTCAAGTTGATGCAAATGCTACCACCTCCAGGTAGCTCTTCCTGCACTGACAAGAATTGGTCTTCTACAGAATTGACTTCACTAATACTCTTTGGTGTGATATGTGTGTCTATCTGAGGAATGTGTCAAAATATTGTGGAGCCTAATATAAAGATTTTCTCAAGGACATTACCACATAGTGAGTGACACCACGAGTATCAGAACAAAAATTTTTTTATAAGAATTTTTGTATTTTTCTGAAGGTAACATAGCAGAACAATTAGGAAAATGGACTTTGAAGCCAGACTGCATATATTACTATTCCAATATTATTACTTAGAATTCATGTTACCTAATCTCTTTTGCCTCAGTTTTTTTCATGGGGATACTACAATGCTTACTCAATAGGGTTATTATGAGAATTAAGTGAGTTAATGTATGTAAAATGCTTAAATAACACCTGACATTTTACAATTACAATATTAGATATTTGCTATTATTATTATTTGACATAAGTGCTTTTTATATTATGATTCTGAGAATTAGTTAATTAGTTTTCTCTCTTCACATTGACAGGAAGTACATTTAAAGCCAATTTTGTGACCTGATCTTAATTAGGCAAAGAGTATTTTCGTCCTTGTCATTGGCCCAACTACTTGTCTCTTCTGTTGTATCTCTTATCCTTCACCTCATTTATGCAATCTTGTATAATTTGACAAATTCATGGAAGCTTCATAATATTTTTTCTGGACAAGGGTAAGGTATATTAAAATAAATAAGTATACATTTTCTCCTTTATTTTGTTAATTTATCTGCACAAAAAAAAAATAGGAAGGAATTAAGAAATAGCCTTAATTCTAGGACGAAGCAAAATATTTGTTAACGTTTAAACAGAAGAGTTTGAGAGGGAAGAAATATGTAGAAACAAGGAGGGTCACTTCTTGGTAGTAGACAGTTTTCTTCCTAATTTGCTGTCATTTAGAAAACATATACAGTTTAGTGCATCTATCTGCTGTGATCTTCCATACCATTTCAGTAGGCAGATGCTCCTTGTGTGATGAGGAAGGAGATTTCAGAATCTCTGAATGACATTATAGTTAAACTAACCTGACAGCTTGGAAACCCTATGCCATAATATTCAAATAGCCTCTAGGCATGTGCAACACAGCTATTCATAAGAGTTTTTTTTTTTTTTTAATTTCTTAAGTGGCATTTTTAAACTGCTGTCTTATGCTGAAAATTTTAACATAAGAACAACAAAATTTTAACATAAGAACAACAAAAACATCCTCTTTGCCCCCTTTATAAACAGCAGTGGATAACTAGAGATGAATTTTTACCCTTGAATTCTCTCAAAGGCTCAGAATGTTTTTGTAAACCACAAGAGCATTATGTCTGTGGTTTATAATGAGCATTATAACGTCATCTGGACATCTTGATTGATTTATAGCATAGTTATCCGGCCATCTCAATTCATTCAGTTTTTTTCTCAGCTTAAGTCACATGTCCTGTCAAATCAAGACTTCTTTTTAGATCCCAGTAATGCCCTGTTCCTGGAATCCTGCAAATTCCAGTTTAAGAAAATGTCTCTCAACTCCAGTGATTCATGTCTCTAACTTTGAAGAAAGCTGTTTATCCATAAAACTTACGCTGTGTGAAAATTGGTGACAACATGTTTGGGTGGGAGGGTGAAGCAATCAGAGATGGCAGAGATCTGCTTTAGTCCTGGAACTCCTAGCAAATCCCAGTAAGCCCAGTGAGGAGGGGTGTTCATGCCTGGAACCCAGGCAGAGAAATGTGAACGTCACATATGAACTTAATTGCCTACTATTTTATTTTACTGATAATATTTTTCATATGTGTTAATCCTATATTTTCTGTCCTTTAGTAAAAACAGAATAAATTTGTCATTTCAAAAATGTGTTGGTATTACACAGTGATTACAGGTAAAAGAAATAATTCTAGAATTTATATCTTAGTACACAAATAAGTAGAATTGGAAAATTATGCATAATAAGATGCATATTAAAGTAAAACTATAACTGCTCAATAAAATAATTATCCTAGAGTGAAAATGACAGTTGGGGAAAGTTGTAACAATATTCTTAGGTATCTATGTTAGGCATTTAGATAATTACTGTATGGAACCAAAAAAGATCTGGAAATATTTTAAGAAATTCACTATGTATATCAAAATCTTGGCTACTAAGACATTTATTTTATCTCTTATTTTTCAAATGCTACAAATGCTATGATTTTAGGTCAGACATGGTCCATTTGGAATTTGGGAGAGAATGCTTGATTTACAAATGTTAACGGTCTCATGAAATTTCTTGCTTTGCAGGTAAACTTCTATTCTCTACCTTATGTTTAGCTGAACAAGAGTAATAAATGTTTGTGTGTGGAATCTTGCTTTTGGAGTTCAGCCTCAAAGAACAATTTTGCCAAAGAGTACAATTTAGAAAGTAATAGTAGAAAAACTTTTGAACATTACTTTTAAAAACTTTATTGAACTTCCACCACGTTTTCCCTAAGTATCTGGCTCAAATGAAGATTTAAATGTTCTTTATTTCTGGAAATAGCAATTATGTCAATGCTTTTGTTGACTTCTCTTTATATCTTTTATTTAACTCCTAGATATTTCTTCTCTTTATAGCCTTTAGGAATGAGAGAAGAGAGGATAATAGTACACAAAGTATGGATTTCAAAAGACATGTATATTTTTGAAAGGTAATTTTATCATTAGATGAAAAAATCTCTCTGATATAAAATCTTAAATTGTTTAATACTAAAAAAAATTTAAATCTCTTTGCTTATGAAATCTGAAACATGTCTCACCAAGACAATTTTTAATGAAATAAATATATATGTATTCATGTTGATTGAAATTTTATATACTTACTGCTACCTATGGAAATATAATTAGAAAAGGAATTAAACACGCTTTGCAATTTCAAAAGGCAAAATTATTCGTAGCTCAATCAGAGCCACTTACATAAATTATATTGACAAGCATGCATCAACTTTATAGATACACTGTTGTTCTTAAAAGAATGCCCTGTGAAATTTTATGATTATAATATAGAAGAAAAAGATAATACAGCCTGATCAGAAAGCCAATGGCTGCCCTTAGAGAATTCTATTTTTGATTATAGCCTCTGAGCTTCTAACCTGAGTAGTTTACACTCATGGGATAAATCTGCAGTCTTTATGGCACTGGATCTGATTACAGCCCCCTTGCTGATTGTTAAACATGTGGTGGTGGAAATAAGATCTTATTCTTCTTCCTACTCACTTTTCCATCTTAACTCTACCTTGCATCTTTTCTTAAATTTCTAGACAATAATATATTAATACATAGCTCTTTAGATCTCTATAATTGTAGATGTAAATTATATATGTCCTTTAGCATTTTTTTTTCCCTAAGTGGTGATAAAACCCACAATGAAGCATGAAACACCTTTTATTTGGCTGAATGTCTTAACAGCATCAATACCAAGAAATATCCACTGCAGTCTAGAACTGGATTAACTCTAGCATTGTATATTCAGGAAATGTGCCTTAGGGAAGTATCTTATCTTCTCTCAGCTTCAGTTTCCGCATCTTGCTAATAGGCATGATATTGACCTCATATATTGCTATTAGTATTAAGTAAAATAAAAGTCTCTGATAATAAGACCTGACAAGTAGATATTACTCAATAAATGCCAGATTTTCTCTTTTGATTATTTTTATACTCTCTGTCTTCCTCCTTCCATAGCCACATGCCTGACATTTACAGCTAATATCACTATTAGTGCTTGATGTTATATTATAGTTTACTATTCTCTGCTTTATGTGTATATGTTTTATATTTGAAAAAGAAGATAATTTAAGATAGAGGCTATATTTCCTTGTGTTATTCCATGTCGTATTAACAGAGTATAGGGTGCGTGGTAAATATTGAACACACCTGCTTACCAATTGGTTGACATAGGCCAAGACTTCTTAAAGACTAGTACTTTTGACATATAAATGTTCTTAGATGTATGCTTATTATCATTGATAATTAAGAGTTGCCCGTGAGAATCACACATCTAATAGTGATTAGGGGTATAGAGAATGAAAGTTGTAGGTAGAGGGAAGGAGTTATTTGTTAAAATGAAACATATTCTCAGTTGTAAATAGTAGTATTTACTAGTAAATATCCTCTAAGCACAAATTTAAAATATTGTCATTTGCAATTGTTCCCATCTGAGCAGCTAATTCTATTATATAGAGTTTGAGAAGCTACCAGGAATGGTGAAATAAAATTCTCAGTAGAGATTTATCTAATGGGAATTACCTAGAGAAGATTTAAAATTTTATAATTCACTGAAACAATTACATTAGTTGCACATAAATTTCTCTTGCTTTTGTATCATAGGGCTTAGAGGGAGAAAATTTCTAATCCACATTCTAAAACATGCAATTTATGGTTTGAAGATTGTTGATAAGTGGAAAATTATGATTCCATTTGTATTAGGAGGAATCACTCATTTCATAGTAGTATTTAGCACATTCTTGACATGCTATCTATTTAAAAATCAAAGGCCTATTTTGAATAACCTATAAATTGTTTTCAAATAGAAAATAATTTAACATAATTTCATTTATTTGCCACAAAATATTTTATTTTCTTCCCTCTACAGCCTAGAAATATAGTGTATAAGTAAATATAGTTTCCATTAACAAAGATAGGAAAAGTAAATTGATAACACAATTCAGATACTAGTAATACAAAAATTCATAGAAGACCACCTTCTTTGTAAATTGACTTCACATCTGCCAATAATATTGTTAAAAGTTAATGTAAACTCTAGGGTGGGATGTTAAACTTGCCTATGACAGATTGGAAAGAGGAATCTGGAACACTTCAAAGGTAAAAGAAAATAAGACTTGACAGATTAAAGAACCCTGAGCTGCGCTCACCTTCCTCAAACTGCCCTTTATCAGATCGATTAATGCATTCTTACCATTGGAAAAGACAGGCTGCTACCTATGACAGTAACCAAAGGGCTTGCTGATGGTGGCCTGGCACTAGTAGG
>NW_006436284.1:1021331-1063661 GCF_000325575.1 Pteropus alecto
CCCCTGTCACTATACCGAAAGAAATAGACAGCTGTTGGCCAGTGGCTTATCTTAAAATAGCTTCATTAACACAAAGAAGCAAGTTGCAAAATAATATAGGAACTAAAAAGTCTAAATGCCTAAAAAAGTGAGACCTCTGGCCAAAAGAGCATATTTCCTGGGTAAAGGAGAGTTCCTCTGCGATTTTGTCTTATTTTAAACAAGGGATACATATTAGGTCAAATTAATCTTTGGTTAAATAAAACTTGAAAAATATTTCTGGATAGTTATTTTCTTAATTCATTGATTAGAATATTTAAAAATATTTTTTAAATTAGTTTTATTAAGGTATTAAGTTCATAAAATAAAATGTACCTATATCAATTATATAGCTCAATGAGTTTTGAAAAAACATATAACTTCTTAAATACCACCCTGATAAATATATAACACATGTCCATCATCTCAAAAAGTTTCCTTTATTCCTCTTTGTATTCAGTCCCTAACCCCAGATAAACACTCACCTACTTTGTTATGCTAGAGATGAAATTTGCCTCTTATAAATTTCATAAAATGAAATCATTCATTATGTTTTCTTTTATGTTTGGCTTCTTTTATTCAGTATAATGTTTTTGATCTTCATCCACATCATGTGTATCAGTTGTTTGTTCCACTTGTATTGCTAAGTAGTAATATTATTGTATGACAATTGCACAACTTGCTCATAGACTCATTTTTTGGTGTACATTTGTGTTGTTTCCAGCTATACACTATTATAAATAAAGCTATTATGAGTGTACACATCTTTTTGTAGGCATATGTTTTCATTGCATAAATACCTAGGAGAAGAATTGCTAGATCACATGATAAGTAAAATTTTAACTACTCAAGAAACTACCAGATTGTTTTCCAGAATGGTTATACCATTTTATATTCCCAATAAACATATATCAAAGTTTAAATTGCTCCATCTATTCATCATTGACATTTGATATTTTCAGTCTTTAAAATTTTAGTCATTCTAGTAGGTGTGCAGTGGTAACTCGTGGTTTTAATTCACATATCTCTCAATATTAGGCTTTTTTCATGTGCTTTATTTGAATAGCTCCTTTGGTGAAGTGTTTAATAAAACATTTTGCCCTTTTTATTAGGTTGTTTATAATCTTACTATTTACTTGGAAATTCTTTACACATTGTAAAATATATGTATTATGAAGAATTTATTTGTCTATGATGTCTTTTGATCTTGTAGTAGTATCTTTCAGAGAGCAGACTTTTAAATTGTGATAAAGAATAATTTGTTCATTTTTTAGAATCTTAGTGCTTTTGATGTCCTGTTAAAAATATTTACATACTCCAAAGTCACAAAGATGTTCTGCTATATTTATGTCTATAAGTTTTATAGTTTTAGCTCCTACATTTAAATGTATGATAGATTTTAGGTCAACTTTTAAATATGGTATAATGTAGAGATGAATTTCATTATTTTGGGCCTATGAATATCCAATTGTTTCAGTATTGTTTGTTGAAAAGACTGTTCTTTAAACTTAGAATTATAGTTTTAATCACCTTTGTAAAAAATATCTATTGATAATATATGTATAAGTCTATTTCTGGGCTTCTATCCCATTGATCTATACATCTATCCTTATACTAAGTCTACATTGCCTTGATTACTGTACCTTCATGCTGTGTCTTTAAATAAGATAGGAAAATTTCTCCAAATTTATCCTAATTTTTTATCCTAAGAATCAGCTTCTGGTTTCATTGTTTTTTTTGTTGTTGTTCATTCATTTCTTAATTTCCTTAATTTCTACTTTTTGTTGTTTTGTTATTTCTACTTACTTTGGATTTAATTTTTCCTTCAGCTTCTTAAGTTTGAAGCTTAGATAATTGCTTTTAATTTTTTAATTTTCTAATATATGCATTTAAATCTGTAAAATTTATTCTAAATACCACGTTAGCTATAGCCTCTGAATTTTTATAACTTTCTTCTATTACTATTGAATTGAAAACACTTTCTAATTCTTTAGTGATTTCTTTTTTTGAAATTACAGATTATTCAGAAGTGCATTATTTAATTTCAAAATATTTTAGGGTTTCCTGATTTTTTTATTGATTTCTGAATAAATTCATTAGAGTAAGAGAAAATATTCTGTATTATTTCAATTTTAAAATTTATTAATGCTTGTTTGATTCTCTACTGTATAGTATATTGGTGAATGTTCCTTATGCTCTTGAAAAAAATGTTTGTCAACATTGATGTTTTAGAAATATCACTTAGGCTAATTTTTTAATAGTGTTCAATTTGCTTACTAATTTTTGCATCTCTTTATTTTCCTACTTTCTGAGGAAGTAGTGTTTAAATATTCAACTATATTTATGGATGACTCTTTCTCCTTTCATTTTTTTCACCTCCAGATTGTGTGTTAAAAAAAAAATATATTTATCTCCTCATTATTTTCAAGTTTTCCTTCAAATATTTAGACATATAAAATAGCTGTTTGAAAGATCTCATCTGCCAATTCCATTATCTCTAATATTTTTTAATCTGTTTCTATTGACTGATATTTCCACTGCTTATAGAAAACATTTTTCTACTTTTACACATGTGTAGTCATATTTTATGAGATCCTAAACCTGTGACTGCTACATTTTTGAGTCTCTGGATTTTATTGTTTTCCTTTAAAGAGTAGTGAAGTTTGTTTTGCCAGACAATTAAGTTGTTAGCTGTAGATAAGCTTGAGCCTTTTGAAGCTTGCTTTTAAACTTTGCCAGAAGTGAGTGTGTCTAGAATAGCCTAAAACTAGTTTAGCTCTATCACTAAAGCCAGACTCTATTAGGATTACTATTATATAACCTGTGACAGTACGCCTGTGACAGGAAGGTTTCTGTGGTACTACAAGTTTGTTTTATTTTATCAAAAGTAATCTTTTTCAAGAAAATAATTGGACAGTAAAATAAACTTTTCTTTTTGTCTCTGGGAAAAAAAAAAAAGCCAAAGTTTGTTTCACTTTGGCTGGTCAGATCTCAAATGTCTCTTAGCCTGTGTTAAGTTACTGGAATCATTTAACCTACAGCTCTCAAGTAGTTACTCTTTCTCTGGTAGTTATGTTTTGCCTGGCCTCATGGAGTTTCACCCTACACAAGAACAGTTTAATATACAGCCATAGACTCAAATGGGCATTGCAGATTTCTGCAACTCTCTCTGCATAGCATTCTCCTTTCTGGTCTTCTGCATACAAACCTTTACTGTCTTAGTCTTGCTTAACTCTGATATCTGTCTCTTAAATCAGTGAGATTGGCTTGCTCTGCTTGGGTTCTTCCTACTGTCTCACAGCCCAGAAATCTGAGACAGTTTCTCACTATGTTTGCACCCTTTCTGTCAGGGATCACAGTCCTGTATGACCTGTTGTAGAATGCCCATTTTATGTAAGTTTCTAGTTGTTTACTATAGGTGAGCAAATCCAATATCAGTCACTCTATTATATACCAAAATAGAAATCTACAGGTAAAACATTTAGCTTGCAGTATTTTACAAAGATGAATGAAAAACATATAATATGATTTTATTTTTTTAAAGTTCAAAATGAATCAGAACTAAACTATATTATTAAAACATCCATGTGTAGGTGGTAAAATTTTAAAGAAAAAAGGAAAATAAGAATAATTGTTAATTCAGGGGAAAGGATGGAATAGTGGTCAAAGAAGAGCATGCAGTTGGGGCAGGAAGTGTTCTACATCTTAGTATGAGTGATGATTACATGAGTGTTCACTTTATATTTATTCTTTGAACCATATATGTAGGCTTTATACAGCACTCTGTATGTATGGCATGTCTCACAATTTTAAAATATTTTACACACATCTACATATATGCTTATAGTGTTGAAACCATTGCAAAAAGATCCTGCTTTTGACTTTATCTCTTACTCTTGAGTGGTGACAATAGGGAAGGAATAACTGGTCTTCATAGTCTCTGAAGAATCATGTGATGCCAGTTTTGATGCTGAGGTGACACAGAGCTTAATAAAAGCCCTAGAGTTCAGAGGCATTTGCTTTTCCCTCCGTATTTCAATCCAGTGTTACCTTTGAAAGGGTTCTCCTTGTAACAAAGAAATACCCTGTAAGGGAAGTAAGTAATGAAAAAGTTCTGGTAAACTTTGTGACACCTTCTATTTTCTAATTGCAGCATTTCAGAGTTTCACAGCAGAATATCAAAATTTAGTCCCAAGGAGCCTACTCATACTTGATGTCCATTCTCACTAATGTATATCACTTTGCCTTACCTTGTGTGTATCATTTTGCATATCCAGTGTGACCTGTTATAAGGCAAACCTGAGAGCCCACAAAGAGGTTACTGGAGAGCCCAAGTCACTGTTAATTGCACTGGATAAAACAAAACAAAACAAAAAATGTGAAATATCATAATTACCTAAGAAAGAGCCTCTTGTAATGTAGAAAATGTCCTGCACTTTACTTGGTATTCAAGGCTTTCATGATTAATTAACAACCAAGTAGTTTTTATATTTTCTTTTTTTTTCTCTTAGAATATTTAGACCATTTTAGTTATCAGGTAAGGAATTCTGATTCCCAGCCATGAAAAAAAAAAAATTCTCTTTTTCTCCCTGATAATTGTGATATAAAGTTATTGAAGTTGTTTCTGCCAATATTTGGTCCCAAATACTCAATGGAATAATCATTCAGTTTTGGGCTCTGGGTAAGGTGAGGCCAGATGCTTTAACTGACCCGTAGAATAGCTGCCGAACAACTTGGGTTCCAACACACTAATCAAAGGGAAGCACTTGCCATGAGAGGTTGTTTGGGATTTATTTGTTTTGAAGTTTTACATCAATCAACCCAATATAGTGTGGCCTCTCCAATGTAAATTCTTACTCAAGGAAGAGGAATGTAATGGGAAATGCTGCATTTAACCCACAATCTTTGCTTCACTGATTCTCTACCCCTTTTGTGTCTCATAAGAATAAAAAAGAAAGGATACAACCCTTCCTAATGTGAGAATGGTGTGTCTTGTCTCCATTGTGCGATGTTTAGTGCTTAAGGATGTTATTCAGAGTTCTTGGATGGTCCAAATTTTTATTAAGAAAATAATCAACAAAGTAGGAGATCAAGATATTGCAGACGAGGGCATGAACACCAAAACTCTGACATATTTCTTGTGACATTGCTCAGCATGAAGTTGTACTATTTCATTTCAGATGTTTCTGAATGAAATCCCACTAATAAATTCAAGGAGTCAAATCACATACTTCATTTCCATTCTTAACAGAGATCTTATTCTTGTTATATAGCAGTTGAAATATATTTGACTCTTACTTTAAGAAGACTTGGACTGAATATATTCCTTTACTATTAACTATCTTTGTGACCTCGAACAAGTTCATTTTTTTCTGGCTCTTTGGGGCCTGAATTTTTCAAAAAGTGAATAGTATTTTCCTAAAGACAACTCTAAGATCAATTACTGAGAACTGCTTATTATAACAACCACATTTATTGAGGAATTAAGTGATGATTATACTCTACGAACTATGCTAAACAGTGTACAACTCTGTGAAGTTGAAAGCCATATGAAGAGAAATGGTTGAGATTAAATTTTAACCAAAAAGTATAAAAAGTAAATGCCTAAGATAAAAAAAAAGATTGTATCTATCCTGAAGATAAAATTCTAGAAATAAAATTCACATTAGAAAATATAAGGACTGTAATAAGCATTATAAAAACTTGAATCATATTGCATCTGAATACAGAGGGAAGGAAGAATAGGATGAAAACAATGGAAGTGAAGATAATAGGTATAGCAAACAGAGAATTATAAATGGTTCCTAAAGAAAAACTATAAAAATTGGAAGAGAATTAAAGATCATTAATTAATTAATGCTTATTAGTATAAATATAAATTAAAACTATCTTTAAAATATTTTAAATTTGAAGACTGCTTCTTTCAGAAAATAGAAATCGAATATAGACCCCCACATACACAGATATTTGGAACTTTTTTCATTTCAAGACTCTTGAACATTCTGTTGGCATCCAGGAAGAAACCTGAGTTGTGTAAAAACAAGCAAAATTCCGGTTAAGATTCAGACTTCTTTGCAGTATTAAAAGCCAGAAGCTGATGAAACAAAAATCTATAAAGCAAGTTTTGAAGAAAAATTTGACCAAAGAGTTTTATCCTTAGGCAAATTATCATTTCTCGTGACAACAGAAAAACTTTCCTGGTGTGCAAGGATTCCAAAAATACATCATCTAAAATATGGATATGTTCACAAAAAAAGTGATTTTTCCCTAAAATGACCATGCTTGGATTTTAAGACTAAGTAGAGACCACAAACTGACAAAGCTTTTGAGATTCACTGGTGATTTATCTGTACCAAAAGTACTGCTTGCTGCATCAAACAAAATAGGGTTTGATTAAATGTTAAATGATTAATGTTTGATTAAATGTTAAATTAAATGTTAAATTAAAAGAGTTTCCCATAAACTCTTAGTTACTAATTTAACTATATGAAAAATGACCCTTTAACAGACCTAGTCATTCAACAAATATTTATCCGCCTCTCATTACAGAGGTTTATAGTCTAGGAGGAGAAGCAGACCAGTAAACAGACAATTATCTTACAGTGATCAGTGCTCCAGTAGAGGAAACAAGTGAGTGCCACAAAAAACACAGAGAAGTCACCCTTAACTCCCCTACCCCCAGAAATAGAAGGCATCACAAAAGAGATAGTACCCAAGCTTGAGAATATGGAGGAGAAACTGAACCAGAGAAAGTAATGCCCATGAAGGGAAGGCATTCCAAAAGGCAGAAGGGGGCAGTTTCCTGTTGCTAGAGCACAGGGTGTGAGTGGAGGAGTGGTAACAGTTACACAGGGCCAGTGCTTAATGCTATTGTCTCTGAGTTTGTTTATAACTGAAAATGGGGATTCAATCGAGTATGCACCAGTGACTCAGAGCCTGGGCTCACAGGTGACCTCACCTCCGCTACCTGTGATTCTCCTGGCCACAGGCTCCCCCATTCCCTGTTGCCCTGAGCCCAGCCTAGCCCAGTGGTTGTGCCCCCTCCACAGATGGCAAGGATCTAGGCTCCAGGAGGACTGGAATCAGGTGCCTCCAGAGTTAGTAGCATCTCGTTGAAGTTGCGTGAAGATTAAGTGGAGTGTTTAGGCTCTTCGTGCCTCTTGAGCTGGATTTGCGATACCTTTGGAGGTTGCATGCTGTGGATTGGAGAACAACCTGTGGGAAGATCTGGATTTACTTCCCTGTCTCTGTCCAGGGCACAGAACTTTTATCTGGAAGATGATGGTGGGAGTGGGGTTGAGGCAGCCACATGATGCCCTAGTCTCAGAACAGGGCCCTTGGGCACCTGAAATGGTCTACATTTACAATGTATTTCTGTGCTCAAGGAAGCATGTCATTAAGTACCACAGAACAAAAGCCTCAGACAAAAAAGACAAAACAAAAACCACCGTGACAAATCGAAAGAGAAACAGTAGAGAGTCTCCGTGTTTCTGACTCAGGCTACCAACTGCATGTCACTCAATGATTCCTGACTAAAGAGGCCACAAAGCACTGGCCTTCACTTCTGGAAAACAGGCTGACTTTGGAGCTACTTCTGGGCTCTCCGAGTTCCTTCAGCAGGGTTGCATTTATTTTTTTTTAGGTTATAGTGATCCTCTTTCAGTTTGATTAGCAAATCCTGGTGACAATATTGTGGCCCTTGAAATCTATGTCATGTTTTCGACTTTCAACTCTGTATTGCAAAAGCCACTCACAATTGGCTGATCGACAAAGTATTTATTGCCCTTTCCATGCTTCCGCCATCCCCAGGCATCTCCTGTTATGGCTTCCTCAAAATGTATTCAAAAATATTTCTGCTCTATCTTCTTCACCTTTTCCTGGTATGTACACATGAATAAGACGGTTTCATCACTGAATATGACTGGAATCTGAAAAGAATCATCTTCTTTCTGCTGCTTCCTGCATAATGATTAGAAAGAAGAGTGGAGGGTTACAAAGACCTATTCTGAAGTTTTGGGATTCCACCCTAACTATTCCTAGGTTTAATGCTTCTTTCTTTTCCTAATGGCAATCCTAGCCTCAGGCTTAGTTAGAACAGTCACCAGGTGGCAGCTCAGCCTAAAGGACCAAGAAGATTCAAACAAAAATCTTGTTTGGCAACTGGACTCTTTTGCTGGGTCGACCTGGTCCTAGATCATAAGGACAATGACCATTTGGCTGAATACATTTCTCATCGAGTCCCTAGATATGCACCTAAGAGGAAGACATAATAGATCTTCATAAGTTTGTAAAAATGCCCTCGTTCCTCTCGTACTTGACCCTTCTAGATGAAAACTCTGGGTGCAAGTAGAAGACAGCTGCAGGGGAAAAGAGTAGACTGAGAGACACTGATTTTATGGTGGTGGAGGCAGAGCGATGTCCCCTCCATTGGGGGAAAAGAATAACTTAGACCCCAGAAAGTATGGAGGGGGTGATAAGAATAATCTGTCTTTCATCTCCTATCAGATGACTCTGACCATAATTGTATCATCGTTTCCCTTGACATTGCTAAGAAGTCTATCGGAAAGTGCTCCAACTTCTGTATTTGTCATGCAAAACCCCTGGCGCCTTCAGACTGCTGTCTTCCCTAACCCAATTCCTCTACTGTTGCTCACTCATTCTATGTTATAGATGAATGTCGCCCCGGCTAGTGGTTTGGTCAAACAGAACATGGTGAACCTACTGCCCTCAGACAGTCTTTCTCAGAATAAGGACTAGACTCAACTTTTCAAATAGAACTAAGAACCCTGAGCTTACCAGCCAGCTAGGGGACTCTGTTGGCAGCATGGTCATTCTGTGACCCCCCCCAACTAATGGAGGTCTCACTTGGGGACCCCAATAATTGTAAACACTTTCTTTTTAAGGGTTCCACGTGTGACTTGGGACAGTTCTTCTTGTGCAGAAGCCAGGCATTGAGTTGTTACTAGTGCAGTAGCTGGAGTCTTATCATCCCCAAATTACAAAGAAAGTGAGAAATTCCATGCCATTAGCCACATTATAATACATATATGTATGTATATATGTACACATATGTGTACACATATGTATACATATATGTACAATTTTTTTTTAATCAGAAAGATTCTGAAAGCCATGAGATTTTTTTTCTTTTTTATTTATTTTCTCGAAATCATTTCCTTTGTTTTTCACCATTATTTCTTCTCTTGGCATTTTTGTGTTCTGGCTTTCCATTTTTTTCATCCCATATGTCATCCATCCCATTAATTAGATCAGATCAGACAAAATGCAATTGCTGGTTGGGCACGTATTAGCAGCCATTTAGAGTATATTTTCTAAACACATAAGACTAATAAATTCAAATTCATTAAAACAAAATAAAATTTAAAGTTTAGTTCCTCAGTTACAATAACCATATTTCAAGTGCTTAATGGCTACTATATTGAATGGCACAGATATAAAACGTTTCCATCATTACAGAAAATTATTTTGGTTAGTGATGATTTAGAGCAATAACTATCACTGTCAACTGTAATTATTTAACAATAAATAATCGTAGAATATTAAATGTACCACTAGCCTTCAAACCTAGGTAATGCTGCATTATAGCAAAAACTTCCTAGAAATTAAAATGTTATCATATTTGACTAATATAATATTTGTTGTAAGGAAAATTGTTACTTCTAAGCATTATATGAAAATATTACTGCAGTCCTCTTGCAATTTAGATTTGAAACATAAGTAAAATAATTCATAGTGTCTTGTTATTATAATAAAATATCATTTAAAATTTGTTCATATCTAAATTTTGCTTAAAGAGGGACATTTGACGCATATATTACTCCTCATCCTCCCACCACACACACAATAAACAGGTTCCGAGCCTTAAGCAGACTGAATAGTTGTCTCTCTTCTCTCATAGCATCTTTTATTCAAGTAACACAGTATTGTTCTGGACATAAATATCCAGGTTACTTCAGCATCCCCCTCCATTAAAGAAAGGATTCGGGGGCAACATTTACTTTGATTAGATGCATATTCTGTTTTACCCGCTGAGTGTGAATGGTTCAAAGACAAACAGCTGTAAACAAACACACAAGCAAATATTTTCTGGACACTCAAAGAGTGCCATGCACTCTTCTTTGAAGCTAAAGCAATGAACAAACAAACAAACATACAAGTACGTATTTTCTGTGCACCCTCAATCTAGTGGTGACTGTTCTTATTAACGTATTTATTTCACACTATTCTTGGCAGTGGAGTAACTTCTATTACATGATTACATAAATTGACTTGAAGGGGAAGATTAACCCTCTATGTAGACAAATGGTTCTCAAACGGAGTGATTTTGCTTTCCATGAGATATTTTACAATGTCTGGAGATGTTTTTGATTATTACAACTGGAGGAAATACTACTGGCATCTAGTGAGTAGAAGTCAAGCATCCTGGTAAACGTTATATAGTGCACAAGACAGCTTCTCACAACAAAGAATTATCTGGTCCAAAATTTCAATTGTATCAAGATTGAAAAACTGATGTAGACTTAAGATTCTTAATTCAGGTTAGTGGACTCCTAAGGAGCTTAAAAAACAAACAAACAAACAAACAAACAAACAAAAAAACGAAAAAAAAACAGACTCTATTAGGTGATTTAATAATTTTCAGAAATCGTGTACAAAATGCCATGTGTTTGCATGTGCACTTATATTCTAGGAAAAGAAGGTCCTTTCAGCAAACTCTCAAAGAAGTTAAGAACCAATGATATGGATAATGTAGATACTCTCCTTCCCCTGAACTTTGCATGAAAGCTCAATTCCTTTTGGTAAAAATTAAGTTCTCCATTTACCTTTTGAGAAAACAGTTTCATTGCATATACAGTAAGTCTTCACTTAATATCATCAATAGATTTTTGGAACTGAAGTAAAACAATGTAAAACAAAACCAATTTACCATAAGCTAATTGAGATAAACAAGAGTTAAATTCCTATGGGATCTCATCAACATTATAATGAAATGACACTGAACAAAACATTATTCGAGGGCCTGCTGTATGTTTATTTTTAACTTATTGATCTAATCTGTCATCTCAGGAAAAGGGAGTCCTGAGATGGACTTCTTTCCCTTTTCCCACTAGAAAAGAGAAAGAAGCTGTATGAAGGATAGAATGTAATAAGGGCTATCTAGGAAGAGGGCTTTAAAGGGAGGTGTTATGACTTGAATTGTGTCTCCTCCTCCAATTTATATGTTGAAGTAATAACCCCCAATACCAAGAATGTCACCTTATTTAGAAATAGAATCTCTGCAATTAGTCAATTTTTAACTAATTGCAGATGTAATTAGTTAAGATGAGACCTTTCTAGAGTAAGGGGGCCCCTAATCTAATATCACCGGTGTCTACAAAAAGGAGAAATTTGAACACAGGCATGCATACAGGGAGAACACACCATGAGAAGATGAAAACAGAGATTAGGGTGGTGCTACTAAAAGACAAGGAACTACTAAGACTGTCGACAAACCAAGAGAAGTTTGGAAGAGGCATGAAACAGAGTGCTTCTCATAATCCTCAGAAAGAATCAACCCTGCCGACACCTTAATCTCGAATTTCTAGTCTCCAGAGTGATGAGACATTACGTTTCTGTTGTTTAAGCCATCCAGTTTGTGGTATTTTGTTAAGGCAGCTCAAATGATCACGTGAGGGTTATTTTTTTCCATTTGTACAGGAATAGACTTACTATCCTTTCTTCTCATTTTGATTCTGCCCTCCTAGATTATGTGATAAAAATTAATGATATAGCTCTAATAATGTATTGAGAATTTATGTACCATCTACCATGTACCCACTTTAAGGGATTATATCACTTACTCCTCACATTTTACTAGAAAGTTGGGCTTTGCTATTATCTCATTTAGACACATAAGAATAGAGGGGTTTATAGAGGTTAACCTGCCCCCAACACAAAGCCAGCCAACAGTAAGCACTGTGAGGATTGGAAACCAGGCTGCGAGCTGCACAGCTAGTACATAGTTCTGCTCTGCTCCCTTGTGGCCTTTTGGCATTCAGGTTTCTGAGAGTGAATGAGCACAGGACTGCACTAGATTCTATCCTTGCTCTTGTCTTAAACTTGTCTATGTTGCTAGTTTTGCTGTCATAAGGCCTCGGCCTCTTGTCTTCACCTGTCACAAACCTGTTCACAACTACAGCCATCAACTGCATGATGTTCTATCTCATTTTCTTATTGTTTCTCAGATGTGCTGCTTTCCCTGCTTCCTCAGCTACACTGGAATTCTTAGAAGACCAAAATTTTTCAAAATTATTTTTAAGGCCATGTTAGTGTAACATTTACTTGTATAAAAGAGAATGTTTTATTCACATTTTGAGAGAAAAAAAAATTGCTGCTTAAATACGTGTACTCTTCTAAAGAAATCTTTCCTATTTCAAGTCGAAATTTAGGACTTAAATATTTTAAAATATTAGAATTATTAATTTTTCATGTACCTTAAAAAGAAACACCTGAAAGAAGAAAGCAAATATGAAGGTGTTTGGTGGCTTTTCAGTAGCACTGTAAAATAAATATCGGCAAGTCTAAGTTGGTATTTTCACCTCTCTGGTTAAGAATCAATACATATACAAAATTATGAAAATTAAAAATGCAAAGTATTTGAAATTTGTTTTGTGAAATCTGTTCTAATTTTATTACCCATTATCTCAAATAATGACATGTAAATACA
The DNA here is from genome assembly GCF_000325575.1 of Pteropus alecto. Classification (NCBI taxonomy): domain Eukaryota; kingdom Metazoa; phylum Chordata; class Mammalia; order Chiroptera; family Pteropodidae; genus Pteropus; species Pteropus alecto. The sequence goes on from NW_006436284.1 coordinate 1,034,077, forward strand.
ATTAGAAGAATTTTACTAAAAAGATGAGATTAAATAGCTGGCTTTATTAATAATATATGTAGTTAATAATATATGCATGTATGTAAACTAACTACTCAATTCAGTAAGAATAGTTACATAGATTGTAGAGATCCACCCAGATCAGATCTTTAATTTTACACTTAGAGGTTAAGTCCAAGAGTGTTAGTACAAATTGCTAAAAGCTAAAAAGAGGCAGAATGTGTTATTCTTTTTTTTTAGTAAAGAGATTAATGCTAAGTAGAACAGTTATAATATGAATTAGTTCAACTATGTTTATGTCCTCATTCTCAATTAGTTTTATTCTAATTCAAGCAACTTGTCAATGTAATTAAATAATGGACTAGTGTCTAAATTCAAACCCCGCTGACTTGATAGAATTGATATATGAGCATTTATGTTTTTTTGTTTGTGGTATCTCCTGTCTCCAGATATATTTTCTCTTTACACACACACACACCTCACCATGACCACATTGAACTTTATAGTTCATACTCAAATATATCTTTTTTTTTCAGGCACCCATAAGTTTGCGAACAGAATCAGCCGTTCCATATATTCTCAGAGCTCCTTTTCATGTTTTAAGACCCAGTTCAAATGTCACCACCTACATGTTTTGATGTTAGTTTCTGTTTGCTGCTGATTCAAATGAAGAGACATTCTCACCCTATATCAAAATAAATAAAAGAGAAATTTCTCAACAAAGATGTGTAATTTTCTTGAGTTCATTTGAATCAACCATTTATCATAAAAACTCCTTGCTGCTTTCAAGTCACAGCCTCAATAAAATTGGTTTTTACCTATGTTCTGTACCACAAATGGGAAGAGGTACAGCTTATTAAGGTAGAATATCTGGTCTAATACCAAATTAATAAAAATATATCTGCATCAGAGTGTAAAATGAGCCCATGCTATGACTAGAATATTTAATGAACTCATGAATTACTGACTCTGCAATTCTTCCTAGAGCCATCAGTTGCTGGTCAGAGATTTAAATTTCCAGGGAGGACTCAATAGTCTTGGGAGAGCATTACTGATGAAATTGTAGAGATAGCCAATTTCAAGCCTACATAACTGGCATGGCATCAGTGTATTAAATCACCTATCAGGGTGACTTAATAAAAGAGAAGTAATGAGTATATCATTTCTCCATTAGAATTTTTGAAGAAAAAGCTTGTTACAGGTAGTTTCATTTGGAAAACAAAAGCAAAGATAAAATATAAATTTAAAAAATCTCTGTCCTATAAAAGAAGGAGAGGGGTTTAACATTTTCCATAAAGGGTGACATATAAAAGAAAATACATTTTTTTAATACTAATTTGTTTCCAGCTAATATGCTTGACTCACCATTGTTTAATTCTGCAATGCGTAATATAAAATCGATGTGGCATAAGGTCTTAGGATATACAGAACTGCAGGAGGTAACAATAACCTGGTCCTCATAGCATCATTGATTACCTCTGGTTGATTCCTTTCCATCTTCTAAGAGTATTGGAACTAACACCATCATATGTCACCCCTTGGTTTTCCCCGTGGCAGCACGAGAATCCCAAGCCTTTCAGGATGTGCTTTGGCTTGAGGTTTCTTATTCTAATGCTGCCATCATCATCCTGGAATCTGACATATTCTCCAGCCCTCACCACCCTCCCAGATCCTTTTCCTGTGCTCTCTCTCCTATACCTACGAGACTCAATCTTCTATATCCTACTTCTCTTCCAAGTCTTTATTTCTTCTTTTTGCCTTCACTAAAACTAGATTAAACTACTTCCCCTGAGGATCTCTCATATGGAGGCTATTTTCTAGTTCCTTCTCACCTATCCTAGGATGGGTATTGTGTTGGGTGTTCATGCCCATTGCTGCTTTGAAACCATTTCATTTCCTTCTTTCCTCCTTCCAAAACCCCAGATCTTTCACCTTTCATTTCTTCCAGCTCTCTCCCTCATATTGCTGTTCTCTAGACCTCCTGGTCTCTCTCCCTCATTCCCTGAAGACTCACATTCTCCTCCCTACCTCCAGCCCTGTCACGTTCCTGATGACTTCAGCATCCAAAGAAGTGATACATAAAACAACACTAGTCTATTATTTCTTTACCTGCCTCACATGCTGCGATCTTAAATTTCAGTCACCTTAGCCACTCACTCCCAAAGCCATGCTCTGGATTACTTTATTACTAGTAACTTCCACACATATGAAATCCTGATGTCAAGTATTTTGTTTTCTTCTATCTCAGGCTTCTCTTTTCTTCTCCTTTGCAATTTATCGTATTTCTCCTATATCTATTTCAAACTTAACTTTTATGTTGGAGTTCCTCAACTTTCTTTCCTGAATTCTACTCTTTTTTTCATCTATACCCTCTCCATAGGTGATATCATCCAGCCTCTTGATTGAAATACAATCCAATACTGATTTTCTTCTTTTATGTTGATATTGCTAGGCCAGATTATTCACTGAGCTCCATATTTGTACATACAACTGTCCACTTGATGAATGAATAAAAGTTATCATGTCCAAAATGTACTAATCTACAAAATCTGTTTCTCATATAATGGCCCTCATCGCAGTTGATGCCGTCACCATCTACTCCAAGCAAGTAAGCCAGAAAATGAAGAGTACTCCTTTTCTCTCACCATCTTTCATCAAATCCATTAGTCTTTCAGTAAGTTCTTTTGTTTCTACATCCAAAATATATCTCAAATCCATGAATTTTTCTCCACGTATTTCTACTGTCACTATTCTAACCCAAACCACTATTATCTCTTATCCGGACAACTGGTATGCATATCTTTTTGCTTATGTACATGACTTTTCCCCCAATTTGTCTTCTACGCAAGAAACAGAATATTCTAGTAAAACCGTAAGCCAGATCATGTTAGTCTCTTGCGTAACAGAATTATGACTTTCATTTAGTTGGAAAAAAACTAAAATTTCCTATTGTGATCATTTGGCTCCTGTCCACATTTTTGTGTTATTTCACTCTGTCACTGTCACATTGAATAAATTTCTTATTCCTTTTCTTAACATACTTAGTTGTGTAAACATAGCATTGCTGTATAATTTAACCTCTACTCTCAGTTTCCTGAATTGATGTTCCTGTTTTATATCCTAGATTTAGCCTAGGCATTGCTGTAGAACATAATCTACCTAGGTATAGTTCACCATATAAGTTCACTCTACCTTCATAATTGTTAACTTGCTATCATTTCTGTCTCCCATAAACATAGATATCAGAGTCACATAAGCTATACTGTCTGTGAGTTGCCTGGCTGGGCCTCTCTCTAGCCTGCTTCTTCCAAGAATTAGATTTAATCATTATAGACAAGAATGAAATCTCATTAATTAACCGTAATGGTGGGTATGAGTTAGTTTAACTCAAGTGATTTCCTTAAGTAAAGGTACATAACAAAATTTAATTTATAATTGGTTTGCTATAAAAGAAGGCATAACAAATCTACAAAGCATAGTCAGTAATCTTTTGTGGAATGGTGAAACTAAAGCTTTGTGGAAAGATGAAAATTTTGTTTCATCCTGACATTGAGTATTCTATTCATTTTAGCCTCAAAGACTTATAAGACCTTGATCTTATACTAGAAAAAAAATTTAGAAATTCACTATTGATAATTTCCATGTACCTTTAACTCTTGCTAGTTGTATATATCAAAATTCAATTTGCATAATATAAGCAAGTGCTTTTCGGGGTAATCTGAAGCCCAGTATCACCTACAAAAACTGGGTTTGGCTTTGTCTATTGAGAGACACCACATATTTTAAGAAGATTCTTATGGAGGGCTCTAGAGGGTTGGAGAATGTGACTATTTAAGGAAAATTATACACACAATCCTCTAAGCTATGGTAAGCTACTTTCCTATTGAGACAATAAAGGCAATAAAGTAATAATCTTTGGAAGTTATTTCACTATTTCATGGAGAAAGGTAAAATCTGCTGAAAGAGCTAGAATTAGCTAGTCCAACAAGGATTCCAAAGCTTTCTTTTTAGTAGCACCAAGGAATTCTGAGAAGTTCTCCGTTAGGCACAGAGGAGGCGGTTGGTGGGAAACACATGGCCTCTTCAGTAGACAGTATTAGTCTCTGAAAATCATAGGCAATGTGGGCAGGCATGTGAGTGCATGGGGAAGGAGAAGGGAAGAGTGGCAATCCCATTATTATGGGAGAAAACAACATTTGCAGAGAATTGCTAACAGAAGAGGATGGCACTATAGTTAGCAAAAAATCTTTTAATGATGTTCAAAAAAAAACTTGAAAACTTCAAAATGAAGTCATAGGTCTGTTCCTTTTTTGACATTAGATAGCCCTGTTTATTCATCATTCTTGCAATCTTCTCTTTGGTATTTTGTCATTTGGAGTTTTGTAAATGGAGAAGCAATGAACTATTGGTTGATGGATTATTTTTTTTTCTTTAGCTTTTGAGATGGTGCTCAGATTACTAAATCCTTCCTATTTCAGGGGCTCCTCTGACATAAGGTTTACCTATGGGTGATGTCCAAATTAGCACAAATTAAGAACTGAAGTAAATTGAATTAATTTTAACTTTTTGAAACTATGTTTAGAAAGTAACATTGCAATTCATTGTCATTCAGAAAAATAAAAAAATCTTTGAAAGTCTGTTTGAAATCAAAAACTATCTGAGAGCTGTTATAAATAAAATAAGCTACAAAAAGTTTCAGTTTATGTTAAATTTGGAGTATTTTTAGTTTTCAGAGAAACAGAACTTATAGAAATTTAAAGCAGATGTTATTAAATCGCTGCTCTGGAAAAGCCCCAAGAGGCTTATTTCTCTGCAGGATAACATTGCTTGCCCCAAAACTTCATTTGCCAATTTTTTTGTAGTGTGAATTTTGACAGCTACACTATTCCCAGAACAAACATATATATTATTACAATATCCGAATGCCTTGGTTATTACTTGGTTATTATTCTGTCAGTGTTTAACAGGCTGCCCAACACTGCCTCATTGCCAAGTAAAAGCAGCATATCCATTCTTTCTTCCATAAAAAATCAGATCAAATTTAATACCTTGCAATTTAACATGTAAATCTGTAGCCCAATTTCTACTAAATTCATGTTGGCTAAGGTTAAATTAAAAAATAGAACCTATTTTTTGTTGTTGTTCCTAGTTACTTCCCTTTCCTTTAAAAATATTTCAACATAAAGAGGGATGAACAAAAGAGTGAAGTCAATAAATTCCTTTTATTCTGAATTTTATAGTAAAATTTGAATTATAGAGATAGTAACTAATCAATTCTGCTTTCCTAAGACTATTGAGCATCATTTTCTACAGGGCTTGAGTTACACCCTGGTAAGATGGTCATGAAGACACATTAATTCCTTTTTGCCATGGTGATATTATTTCACATATAACAAACATTTAAAACCCCTTACTGCCTGTTCCAATGTGTTTTGATAGGGAGTTTCATTGGCGTGTGGCTGCAAAGTCAAGACTGACGGTATTCTCTGCACTTTGCCTACGTGAAATCTGCCCTTTCTGTCATCTGCACTGTCAGTGCCTGGTTGTGGCATTGCCTTTTAGACCACACAAAATGATCCTGAAGTCTGAGGCCAATGCATCAACTCCATTTCCTACAGCCTAGCAGATGGGCAGCTGGCTAGCTATAGTCAGTTGTTAGTCACCATATTTTCCACATTGCTTGAGAGCATGTTTCATAAACATACGATTGATAGTGAGTGTATTTATTCATCTACTGTTGACCAGCATTTCTCAGCCTTGGCACTATGGACACTTTGGACCTGGTAATTCTTTATTGTGGGGGGATGTCCTCTGCATTATGGGATGTTTACCAGCATCCCTGATTTCTGTCCACTAGATGCCAGTAGCACACCCACATTTCAGTTATGACAATCAGAAATGTCTCCAAATATTTCCAAGTATCACCTAGTGGCCAAACCATCTCCATCTGAGAAGCATAGTGAAAGACAAAGGGAAAATAAAAGAGCCTTTGCAGAAGAGAAGTGTATTTAAGAGGAATATCTGGTGGCATTGGAGACGTTATGAGGGGTCAAGAAGAGGAACCAAAGAAGAGGCTTAAAGAGAAGAGGTCATATTAGGGACAAGGTGACCAGTTAGAAAAATGAGTTGTCTTTGATTTCATTTCAGGAAATTATTATTAAGCTCTTTAAGTTATTACTATGTGCTAAGCATAGTGTTTATTGCTGTAGATATTTAGACAGGTGTTGCATTTAAATTGCTTGCAGTCTGGCAGAGAAATTAGAAAAGGAAACAATTATAGTCACGTATGAACTGCAGAAGGGGAACTTACCCAAGTTGATTCAGAAAGGAAGAGAGAGAAGCCAAAGAGGAGGCTTCTCAGAAGATTAACTTATGTGTTAAAGGTCAAAGCTTAGTTAATCACATTTAGAAGGGCGTGGGAAGGATATTGTACTTATAAGGAACAGCAGGTGCAGTGTACTTATAGGGAACACCAGGTGCAGAAGTAACTGGTGTGTGTGTGTGTGTGTGTGTGTGAGTGAGTGCGAGTGACAGAGGTTGAGAGTGTGTGTGTATAAATGTCTAACCACTGTGCTGTACATCTGAAACTAATATAATATTGAATATCAACTGTAATTGAAAAATAAAAAAAAAAGAGAGAGGGGGAGGACTTCGGTTTTATATAAGAATATAAATAGGAGCATGCTTCTGTGATGTCTTCTAAAGTACTACAGATCTGTTGCTTCTCTCTGTGACACTCGTCAGGCCAGGCCAGTGTGGTTAATAAATGGCATGTAGTGAAGAGAAGATATTGGAGTTGATGATAGACCAGAGGCAGAAAACTCGGAGGCTGTTGTTGATATCCATACAAGGTAACAAAGAAAATTTGAGATGTAAAAAAAAGGTAGAGGAACAGTGGAGGATATTGCAACAATCCATCCTCATGTCCCCCATTGCTCCCAACAAAAAAATTTTAACTTTGGTTTAAGTTGTAAGAAAGAAGAAAAATATATATAGGTAAATGAGTGTAGATAGAATCCAGAGAAAAGTGCTTTGGTAAGAGATGAAGAAGGAAAACTACTGAAATGACCCCAGGTCTCCTCCTTAATTGAGTGGTTGTATGGTAGACTCATTTATCAAGTGAGAGACGAAAAGAAGAAAAAGAAAGAAAAGAAAAATAATCATGTTTATTGGGAATGATGATAAATTCATTTTGGGGCATGTTAAACTTAAATTTCCTAAGGGATAATTAAGTGGAAATGTGTAATGGGTAGTTGGATATATGGCATGGAGTTCAGCAAAGGGATCTTGGTTGGAGAAGTAGAATTGTAAATTTTTGTGAATACATGATCTTTGGTTATAACCAGGGTTATAAGGAATATTACTTTGGAATAATGAATGACAATGAAGCAAGGAGAGAAAGAGCAATTAGGGGGATTATTTTATAAACTATATAAATGTCTAACCAATGTACTTATACTCGAAACTAATAAAATAAAATATTTTAAAAAAGGAGCAAAATATTTTAATTTAAAAATAAATAAATAAGAAGAAAAAGAAAAACATCATCCAAGTAGGAAATATATCAAAGTCAAGAGTTGAATCGAGGTTTGTAAATCCCTAGTCTGGACTCTGAACCACTGTACAGTTTTTATTCTCTCAATACCTACCTACGACTGATTTTTAAAAATTACAGCTTAAGCATCACGATCATGTGGGAGCTTTACTCCGTCTCCCTAGCAGAACCAATAGTTCTCCTGGGAGCACCACTGTCTCCTGCATTTATCTTTATCGTAGTCTTCAACATGCTGAATCACATTTTGTTGTCCATTGGATATTGCTACTTGTGGAGGGAAGAGATCTTTTCAAAATCAGCTTGTATTTCCTGCACAAGACAATGATCATATGTCCTAGGTGCTCAATAACATTTGTTGAAGGAAATGTAAATAATTAAAGTGAGTCTACAAGAGATTATAAATTGAACCAAGGAGAGTACATTTTTGATAAGCTCATTCTGTTTACCATGACATAAAATTTTTCTAGTCTTAAAATATTTTATACTCATCTATTTTAAAGTTATATACCCAGTCACAAACTTATTATTCACCATGTATTCTCATTTTTTCAGTTCAGTGTTCCTAACATTTATCACATTAAAACCAAACTACAAAGTTTAGGAGAAAGACAGTTTTGGAAAACAGGCATAATAACAAACAGGCTACTTAATTGGATTTCCTCATCTTGTACAAATGAAATTCTAGAAGATGTCAGAAGAAATAAGTTCCAAATTATTTTGCAGTTAATGTCCATAACAGGGTCATTATCTTTTAATTTAGAATTATGGGTAACAATATAATCTACTATTTGTTGGTGATACGTATTTGATTTTGAAAATTTGCAAAAGTAGACCAGTAAGTTCACATAACAAAAACATAAAACATAGGGTTTTCATTCATTTTTAGGAGTTTTATCCAAATTACTGTAGATCTTATTACTTAAATTATATTAGAAATAGACATGTGTATATCTATGTGTATATATGTCTATTTGTATTTATTGAAGTTCTTTAGAAATTAATATGGATTATAGCTGAGAATAATGTCTTTAAAATTGCCTGCTTATTCTTCCCCTCCCTGGGCATAAACCAGACTATATCCTTCTAAAGCACTGATCATATAATTTGTATGATATGAAAATATTAATGTAAAGTGGCCTTTACAATAATACTAGTAAACCAATATAAGTAAGTGCCCTGAGTGCAAGCACATTATTTACCAATATGTAATTTGCTTTGTGAGATTTCTGTTCATTATATGAGTTGAGTTGCTCCAGAAGATGATTAAACTTAGCACACTGCTAAGGTGCCAAAGTGAAGAGAGTCCCATAGGAAAAAAGATAAAGGAAAAAGGCCCACACCCAAATCACGGTTCAAGGAGATGAAATTCCTGAAATAACCAGTGGAGATAGTTCCAGACTCCTTTGTCGATTGTGGTCTTGGAGCCACTTAGCTCTGTAGCTGAACAAACTAGAGAAAGGAAACCAGCAAATAAGGTGAAATGTCTGTTATCTGTTCTTGTTAAATGTGTTTTCAATGAGATTTACTATGCAATTATAACTACTACTCATAATCATATCCTAAAAGCATTTACACAGTACATATAGCATGTAGACTACTAGTGCTATATGTACTGTGTAAATGCTTTTAGGATATGATTATGAGTAGTAGTTATACCATGATTTGGAGAGTGAAATCACAGCCTCTCAATGTCCTGAAATGGCCGCCATCACAATTAGTCAGAGTACGACGGCTGTGCCTCATGCATGAAGATAATGCAATGCATCTATAGTCAATTGAGCCTGTGCTCGGAGTTGTTTTTCTAGCTGTGGTGATAGATTTGAACTGATGCATCTGCACTTTCTCACCCAGTCTGCTTTGTGATTACGGGCAGATATTTGGGGGACAGCTGACTGAGGCTAGTGGTAAAGTCTGTGGCCATCAAACAGAGGAATTCAAACTGGCCAAACCCACAACCTTGGCCTCATTACTACTGTGCTCCAACCAATTGAGCTAACTGGCGGCAGCTGCAGGACTTCGAGCTGCACACATTTTGAGAGCCTTCCAAAATGGCCCATCAGATACCAACTGGGCACAAGTAGAGTCTTATTTATTTGCAGCAAGGCCAAAGAAAGCTGTGCATAGTGGTTTGGCTTTTCTTAAACATCCATCAGAATTCCCTGTCATTTCCCATGTTTATGGCTAAATGAGGTTCAAGTCATGAGGCCCCACTTCTGACATGAGGTTTTTATCAGCAGAAAAATGAAAGCAGATGACTCCATCATTTTTTAAAGTAGTGACATGGGGTGATGCTGACATCATGTGAAATCTGTGTTGAAACCACCTTACTACCCACCAATTATTACTTGAAAAAAAAAATGCCTTTAGAATTTTACATGAACTTTTTTGAAAGGGCTGATTCTAAAATATTTTATCAGGGCTATTTCCTCTTGAAAAGTGCTTTACCTTGATTTCTTACAATTTTTTTCTTCATATGCTTATCATAAAACAGGGTTGAGGGAAAAACAAGGACAAAACTGCCTTAAAACAGAGATTCTCAGCTTTAGATACACATTGAAATCATCTGGAACTTTAAAAATCATCGATGCCTTCTCCAAACTGCCTTGGATGTGGTTCAGGTCTGGGGAGGTTCAAAAACTCCTCAGGTGGACTCTGATGTTCAATCTCCTTGTAGACCTCAGCTTTAAAATTCAGGGGCAAGAGGAATATCCTGCACTGTTACTAAATATTTTGCATTTGGCAGAGTGCTTTCTGTATCCCCATGATTTTAACTAGTTTACAGTATTTCCATGTGTAAATTCTATATGAAATTATATCAGTTTTATAATCTATGTAGAATTTCTCTAAACACTTATTTTTCTCCTTAGAGAAAAAGCTCAGTGTTCACTATAAAGTACAAACTCCTGTGAAATTTGTCAGGCCTATGGTTCAACTGAGATCCAAATATTATAAGCATGATGCAAAATATTGTGTTTAGAATAATATATTGCCAGTGGCTTCCTGCCACTTATTTTCTAATGCTTTTTTTTTTTTTAAGAGAGTAAGTGAACTGAATTTTCCAGGTAAAAACCTGATACTCCATTGTTAGCATTATCTACCCAGCAGCTTGTTGATACTTAAAACTTCTCATCTTCTGTTCCAGGAAGATAGACAGGTTTATATACCATTCTAAAGAAATCTTCTAATTTTGAGGAGAGAAAAAAAGAGTAATTAAAATTTCCTGTTGAGAACTTAAGGATGGCATCTTGAGTAATGACAATGTCAAGCACTATTTAAACATTTATTCCTATTATTTATTCATATTTTATTCAAATTTCTAATAATTCATGAGAATTTAGTATTCTTATAGAATAAGTTGGAAATCAGGAAGATTAATTTGTGTAGGTCACACAGCTAATGTATAGTCAAGGTAGGTTTAAACACATGTCTGCCTGACTCCAAAACCAAATCAGTAAGATTAGAACTGGTATAAGATAGTGGCTTGTGTTCTTGTGACAGATAATTCAGAATATAAGCTTTGAAGAAACTTTGGTTCAATTTCTTTACTTTCTCTTTAATGGGGCATAGGAATAGAGGCACATTATTTAGTTATTAAATAATGCTTGATATTGCTTTCTGTATTTTAGTTCATTTATATGATGATATTCATTAAAATCTGAAATTGAGACTATACCAGTATATGTTTACTCAAATGGGAAGGGTTTAAAATATTTGACCATATTTCATTAGCTTTGCCCCCAAACAGAAAGCATAGTAGTAGCAATAATAGTAAACATTGCAAGGTGATTTTCAATTTACAGAGTGCTTTTTCTTAGGTGCTTTTGTAATTCACCAGGCACTTTAAAAAAAAAAAGCACAAAAATATAAGAAAGGACACTTGACATTTAGTTGTGTTATTTTTTATTTCACGATATTGACCCAATGAAATACTGCTTTTAAACTTTTACTTAATAATTTCAAGAGCTGTTTGAAAATTCAAAAGTTTTAAAAGGGCAAGCAGCTAGAAGTCCCCCTTCACTCAGGTCCTCTATATCAGAAAGTTCAGTGACTTGCCTGTTATGTCACAAGCGGCAGCTGAAGGAGCAAAGAATTAAAGCCTGGTTTTCTCACCTGGAACTTCATATTTGTTACTATACTATATCCAAGCTGTACCATTTTATAACAGTGTAACCTTCAGCTGGCTATTTAAATTCTGTGTGCCTTAGCTTTCATATCTATAAAAATGGAGTCTTTAATACAGCTTTCTGCATAGGATTTTTATTAGACTCAAATGGGAATAATACACATTAATGCTTAGAACAGTGCCTTACCAGTAGTAAATGAGAATGTAATCAATGTTGGTGCTCATTATTGCCCTATATTTCTCCAGTGATTTCAGCACTTCACAGAATGCAAATACTGTATGTACCGTGATTAAAACCAGCTGAATCCTTAGACAATATATTCTGTGAACTTATATGATATCTTCAAATATTTGAGTCCTTTGGCCACAAGCAGCTGTCTATATATATATAGATCTATCTATCTATCTATCTATCGATCTATCTATCTATCTATCTATCTATCTATTTATCTATAGATATAAAAAAAAACCATGGTCCAGCGAAGTTACTGGGAAACTCAACTCTTTAGATTGTGTACATATTTTCAATGGGATATAATGGTAGGTATAATTACATTCCACTAGCAAGGAATCTGAGGATATCTGAGTTCTTATTCTTTTCTGTCTTAGATAATCTTGGTGAAATAAAGTCAATTACTTAATCATATATTAAGTAAGCATTATAGGTCTCAGGTTATCAGTGGCAGAAGTTACTTTGTGTCACAAAATGGTCACATAATTTGACACTTTTAGCAGCTCCTACCTGATAGATCACATGAAGTTTGATTCCTCATTACACACTCAAAAGTTCAAGTGTGGACATAATTAGATTATCAAATTCTCAGTGTACTCATCATGAGAAAAAAATTTCTGAAGAGTTTACTTGGCAAGGCCAGTGGACATCAATGGAAACATCGAACTATAATCATATTGCATTCAAAAACAGTATTTGTGTTTACTAATTTATTTTATATATCCTTATTTTATATACTCATGTTTACTAATCTATTTTATATATCCTCTATCCTTAGGAAGGTACAGAAATGATTAAAAGCCTCTGAAAATAAAAAAGAAATTAAATTCAATCTTCATTTCAAAATGAAATCTAGTAGTTTTCTCCCATATAGTTTTTCAGATAAAGAAATCTGGTAGCTTTAACTTATCCTAGAAGCTCTAAGGCATGATATGGCTTTATTTTTTTTAAAACAGAGAACCTGATTACAAATTATTTTATTTACTTAAAAGTGGCACATTTTTAATGTAATCGTAGAGAGTTAAAACACCTTTAAAAATATTGATTTCAATTGTTTGCTGAACAGCCTGATATCATGTATGAAATCACTAAGGCACTGACCATTTAAAGTGATAGGAAATTCACTACCTCTTTTAAGCATCCCATTCCACCTTTAGAATTGTTTGACAATTCCTCCATATACTGAGTGAAATTTATTTTCCAATACTTTGCATCTACATTTGTATTTGTATTTGCCTTCAAGGGCCTATAAACTTAGTCTCTTAGCTCTCTCAATAGACAATTTTTCAAAAATTTAAAACAAAAACCACACCTTCTCTAATTTTCTTATTCTCACATGAATTATGATTATAATTATATAGCTATTTACAAATTTATTGGTTACTGTATACTTACCACTCTAGAATGTAGAGTGTATAGCTTTTTGAAGTAGGCGCTATATCTCGTTAGATCACAGTTAAATCTCTAACTCTTAGCACAATGACTACCTCATAGGATATACTAAAAATATATTTTTTGAATTAAATAAGGAAGTGTGCTTGATTATACTTTTGTTTCCAAATATTTCATTGTCCTTGCTTTAGAAAGGTTATATACCCCCAGTTATCACTTGACTGAATGCCTCCTATGATGGAGTTATTCATCCTCTCCATTGATATGGGCTTATGCCATATCTGAGCAGAGGTCCAGGAGGCCTTATTTGGTTCCATCGGCCTTCAAGCTCTTTCCTCTGCCACAAGACTGGCATGTTCCACTCAGGCTGCCTTTGTGCTTGGATCCCAAAGAAGACCTGCAGTTCACACCAGCCTGGAGCAGAGCAGCAGATCTCATACATATCATATGTATATGTATATGATATATATACACACATGTATATATCATATACCGTATATCATATATATGCAGTATAACTAATTCACATGAATGTTCTAACATAATACCTTGGGTCACTAACAAATTATTTGATTTCCAATTAAAATAAGTTAAAATCTCTCACTTTTGACAATAAGAATGATATTTATTTATTTTCCATCTTCCATGATCTCTCTGCAAGTTTTCCAGTGTAACAGATAGTTATTTACCAATCTATTTTGTAATTCTCGAAGTACCTTGAGAGTTTGCCCTGTCAAAAGGATAGACGATTCTCACAGAAATACTAAAATTATAATATTCTCTTACCAATACTTGTTTTATGTTTTTTAGTACGTAGAAAATTATACTTGAGAGGAAATTGAAATTTATTCAAAAAGAGAATCAATTTACTTTCTTGTTGTTATTATTCTTTAATACCAGACAGACTCTCTAAATATATCCAGGAGCTGGGCAAGTAGTCATGTGCTATGCCGCCGTAGTTTCTATCCTAGGGATTTGGCCTACAAATAGTACACACAAGAAAAATACTCCAAAGAGGATGGTGCAATTCACATTACATATAATAAAATGTAAGCAAATAAAAATACAAGAAAGATATTCATGTAAATGCCTATTAATAAGGAAATGGTTAAGTAAATTGTGGAAGATTAACTAGCTAAAGTTCCAGTCCTATGATTTACACCATAACTGCTTTTTAAACTACTGTGAATATATTTTAAAATTCCAGTAAAATCTATCTGAAAAAAAATCACTACATTAAAAATATTGACTTTCTAGTCTTAGGAGTGTTGCCTGCAGCATTTCCCAGGCCGCTTTCCGCAAAGGTGCTTTCCAGGTCTCAAGGAGGAATCTATTGTCTTATTCATTTATGTGTCCTCATTGAATGGCAGAACAGAACTAAATAAACTAAATGGAAATGGGAGATTCCTGTGGATTTGAAGCAGAGTGTCCAGGGTATCCCATAATGCTTTGCCCTGTACTTGGAGCAAATGGGGGGAGACTGCTGCTGTCACAGTAATTGCTTCTGTGTGTGGTGGGGGACTCTCTGACCTCTCCTCTCTTTCTGGTCCCTCCCAATCCCCAGGGAACACGCTCCCTGCCCCCAAAGAACACCCTCCCTCACAGCTATCAGCAAGGTTAGGAAACATGCCTTTCTCAGTAAATATGTGACTTCCATGTGGATGTCCTGTAAGGAATATGGACAAAACCTAAGGATGTAACCAATGCTTTTTACCTTATTTATCCATTGTCTTGCCTGGATTGTATATTTAGTTGTTTGAATAAAGCTGTTGATATTTAACACAAAGGCAGCTGGGCATCAAATGAGCTCTTACTACTTACTACAGTCCCCCAAAATCATCCTGGCTTTGCTCCAACTCTCTGCTCCATGTATGAGACTCAAAGCCATTCCTAGGTCAGAGTCTCCTGAACACACTTGAGAGTCAGCAAAGGAATTTTGTTTGAATCCAGGCTACAGGACATGAAATAAGTGTTCCTGAAAGAAAGTTCTCTTCTTTCTTGTCTTGGTTCAATGCATCTTGCACTTTAACTCATGCCTCTGGTTCTAGAATTTGGCGCTGCCTCTCACAGTGTTAAGCATCTGGGCTTTTAGGCTTTTCAGAATGCTGTATACTTTAGGAAGGTCAGCACTTTGTAACAATTTTCCAAAGAAAACAGTCTTTGTTGCCATAACCTTCTTGTATAACCAAGTTCACAGAGCCTGGAAGCATTTTGTGATTGTATTGAAACAGCAAAAACTGCCCTGGGGGACCACCCAAGGGACAGGGGTAAATTGGTTGTCTCCATTAAGTGATCTTTAAGCATCAAATTTTAGTAGAAATGTTGGGGAGTAAGTGATCACTTAAAAAAGAGGTTGCCTGAGGTCTGAGAGTGCAAGTTGGCCTATATTTAATAACTGCAAGGTCGTTGCATGAAATCAGTAAGAGAGAGCAGAGAGAAGTAGGTATCTGATTTCCATACTGAGCTCTGATGGTTTGTGATGTCAGCAGACCTTCAAAATGGAATGATTGCCTTTAAAACATCATATCATCTTGTTAACGAAAAATGAGATCAAAGAATTTACTCCAATATCCAGTCATGAAGCTATAATTTAAAAGTGCTTTGCAATGATTCCCATCCCAGGACCTCAAATTCTTTTTCTTAATTAATTTCATTCATTGAAACTGCTTTAAGGGCCAGAGATTTTTATGGCTCTTTTGCAGAGAAGTCAGGTTACGTGCAGGGAATTCTCAATTATGCACGCTAATAACAGAGGAGATCAGGAGTAAAGATTATCCCAAAATAGTAGATAATCCAAAAATCCTCTCTGTTAGCCTTTGCAAAGTATGACATTATTATTATTATTATTATTTGTGTTATTGCTGATGCTGTTTTTGGTTTTGTTTTATTTTGCTTTTTGCCATGAGACATTGAGTAGGACAATAACAGAAGGAAGCCAAATTGACCAAATACTGGTAGGGGACATCTTAAATAGCCACAAAAAGGGAACTTTATATAAAGCATGCATTAGATTAAAGGAAAAACAAACACATATACATCTTACATTTGTGTTGCCAGAGAGAAAAACAATTGTTTCTCTACTATATTAACAACCTGGCTATTAATCTCTATTACATAAAATGAAGATGAAATAAAACTGAAATGAATATAACATTGCATTGCAAATTTGAAATGCTGACTTTAAATTTTTTTTCTCTATTTATAATGTAAATAAAAGTAGTATTGTTGGCCAGGGAAAACCTGGCTGAATTGATTATTTAGGGAATTGTTTCTGATATTTTAAATTGGTTCAGCACTCATTAGTGGGGAATAGAGTGTGGAGTGAGAGAGTTAAGATATATACTTGGCATTTGGTTCAAAATATCCTAAAGCTTCTCATGTACTTATGGACCCTGTCGGCCCTCCCAGGAAGTGTTTCTATCTTGGTCATGTAGATCCTAAACACAGTTCATCTTTATATCACTCTTCCTAAAACAGATGTACCAACAAAGGGCACTGAGTGTCTTCCACACTAAAATTACAGTTAGGATGGGGATCAAGAGCAAGGACATGCATTCATTCATCTCTTTATCTGTCTACTCATTTATTTACCTCCTGAACACAAAACACTTTGTTAGACAGGTGAAAGATACTGAATATGTGTACATCACAGATTATCTCTGAGACTACGATCCACCTGGTCATATAGGAGAGTTGTATAAGAGGCAACTAAACATTTTGGCAAGTAAAGTTTATATGATATGTAAGTTCTGCATGTCAGTGTGAGGAGAAATTTGTTTTTTGTTAAATCTTCTATATTCTGCCTGTGGGGTACTAACTCTTTTCATCTTCCCCTCTGACGTAGAGTTATTCTCCACATTCCCCAGGCTCAGAAAGTGGTACTCAGTGAAGGGCTGTGACAAGACCGTGATTCCAGGCCAGGACTCCAGGGTTTCAGGAGGACATTGCAGGCCTGGCCTCCAGGAAACAAAAGAAGGGAGGGAAGGAAGGAGACATAGATAGAAATGTAAAAAAGAAAGTCGTGCCAGTTGGGGGCGGGGGTTGGGGGATGGGAAGGTATTTTTTTTAATGGAGCTAAATTTTAAAAAAGAGAAATCTTTAATCATAATTTTTCTGAGGGAAAATAAGCGATTAAAACTGTATGGAAATTAAGTTGGAGAGGAAGAGTGAATGCTGCCATCCATATCTTTTTCTAGGCTCATTACCTTGCAGCTCTCTGAGTCTAGGTTTCTTCATCCTCTGGTCAGGTTACCTCATGGATAATTGAAAAGTTCATATTATATACTCTATATTAAAATGTTTTAAAACTGTAAATTGAATGTCTTAAATAAATCAGCAAATGCTTTTATTGAACACAATTTTTAGTCATACCTAAATCCACTAAGCTATAGGTCTAAATTTGGATCTGCCATAATTATTTTATAACGTCATTATGCAGGTGCCACTGAGAAGCATTTCAATTACAGCACTCAAATGGCCTTTGCTAAATCTGTTGGTTCATATTTTTAATGCAGCTGTTAAAAAGTTATAGTTGCATATTCTTATGTATCCTAAGCTTAGGGCCAAAAGCCTCTACTATTCCATAGGCAAAGGATTTGTACCTATTGAATTCAATGGTTTGATAAATGAAGACAGAAGAGCTAAGCCACTTATTGCTTTGTCAGCGTTAAATAAAGAAATAGAAAATTTTATTTAAAAAAAAAAAACAATGAGAGTTACAAATAATTCCATTGTTTTTCCAGGCTTAGTGATCTTGGTACAAAATTTCACATCAAATTGTCTTTTCCAGTTACAGAAATGTTAAGTGTTTAACCTTGGCTAGCTACCCTCTACGTGATGCAACATCAAAGGGATTCCTCTGGGAAAAACTAGATAATCAGGTTTGTTGGGGAAGAACTTTCGTATGTCATCATTCATCGTTACTTGCCGAACTATAATGAAGTATAATTTTGTAAGCAAGGAGGCATCAAAAAAAAAAAAAAATGACAGAAATCTTTTTTATCCACGTTCTTAAAACCAATCCAAACAGTGTTAGATTTTTATCTTCCATGACAAATCAGGTGTCAAGGTGAATTTGGGTACCACTCCATTGAATGAATTTCTCAATTAGATGACAACCAAACGATATGCTCAAGCTGCTATAATTTAACAATATAGAAATAAAGGCCTTTAATCTCGCTTATTTTCCTCCACGATCCTCCATCCATTTTAGCATTGGAGAAAGGAAGAACGTTGTCATGAATGCTTTTGAAAACAAAGCATCAATCTTCATTAGAGACTGAGAGTTTAGGATTTTTTAACATTCCTCGGGGTCAGGTAAATCAATGTCTGATTTTTTTTCCCCCTTTCGTTCCAGTGAAACTTTGATTATCACAATAGAAAGCCACCATGAAACACAAAGATTATCACAAGTGCCAAACTGGCTGGGATAGAACTTGATCTCTGCTAGGTGAAGATGCTTATTGTAGAAGGTGACACATTTTGTTTTTCAGATTGGATGGTGATTATCTTACAAATGTTAAATACATAGCAACTACAAATACACACACATTACTTTGACTTAACCGCAAATAAGTCATCTTAAAATATGAAGATATTTTCCACTTCTATATAAAAATAACCTAGTTTTTATTTTTGTAGTTTTCAAAGCACTTTTAACTATGTTATCTCTTTTAATTATCACAACAGTATTGTGGTATAGATAAGTATATGTTTCAAAACAAAACAAAATGAATAAACAAACAACAAAAAGCCGATCATGCAAGTTTTAGAGACTTTCCCGAAATCTTATGTGCAGTAAATGTGGCAAAATCAGAAACAGATTTTATAGTGTCTGGAAACTTGTCTAGAATATTTATTGTCACCTGTATTTTACTACTTTCTTGAATAACAATGAAAATATTTCCTTGTTATATCAATAGCTATAAAATTAGATAGGGTTAGAATATGGCTTAATTTTATTGATTAATCATATCTTATATTTTACTGGTCACCATTTAGCATACATGTTATTGTTCAGTGGTTATCATTAGTGAGATAAAGATCACAGAGAGAATCTAATTTTCATATATCTTGCTAGCAATTTGAAATATCAGGAAGTCACTAGGATTCCTGTTTACTTAGTAGAACTTCAGGCAGACATGAAACACAATCCCAACAAATGCATGAATGCTGGCTAGGTCCCAAAGACACTGGGACTAAGACTCATGAACATAAATAAAATAAGAGTGGTGTATAATTGGTGTAAGGAAAGCAAGATGGTATCTAAGGATAGCAAGGAATTTGTTTCAAGGTAGCTGAAGGTTAGGAGATACTGACTCCTTCCTACTTAATAAGAAAAAAAAAAAAATTTGTGTATCACAATGAGTGTTCTCTCTCAAATTCTCTCTTCTTTGTTCCTGGAGGAATTTCTTGTAGTCATTCAAAACTGGGAATGAGGCATCGTCAGGATCAAGGTCTAGTTTTTACTCACAAAGGGCAGACTGGGCCAATGAGCTGTAGCTACTTAAATGTGTGCACAACTGAGTGGTAACATCATGGAGTTTCAGATGGGAAGGACAAGGATGAGGATTATACTATGGGTAGTATGAGAACCCAGAGAACAACAATAGAAGAAGTAAAGTGGGACATTGTGGGAGAAAAATGATTAAAGGATGTGTTATTAAACGTAACAGTTACTTGAAAGCAATACCTGTACTACTAAAGATATTGATTAAAGGAAATTTCTGGGGGGCTTGATTTGATTACCATAAAATACAGATTTGCTCAGTGTTTGTATGATTGAAGAATTAAAATACTAAAAATTATTTTACCATTTGGTTGAGATCAAAACATCATTTTTAAAAATCCAGGATTCCTTGCTAAAGTAATATGTTAATCTTGCCTACGCTTAGCTCAGTCAAAGGTTCACATAGAGTAGTGATTACAGACAGCAAATGAAAAAATGTAGATGTGAGTCTGAATCTGAGCTCTACAATTTATTATCTGGGTGACATTATTTAAATTCTTTTTACCTTAGTCTTCTCTTTTGTTAATTAAGATAGTAATACATTCCTCACAAACATTGTTACAAAGCTTCTATTATATGATATATATACAACTTTAACACATTCAGTACCAAACTGGTACAATAGATAAATGCAAATAAAAAGGAAAAAATGTTAATGTCACAAAATGATTGAACTTTCAGCAGCATCCCGCACAAGTGAAATGGTCTAGAGAGACCATTGACATTTTTTCTCTTGACTTACTTAGCCATGTTTTCTCTCTCCCTGTTTTCTTTCCTCCAAGCAACATCCAAAGCGATCTTTTAAAAATGCAAAACAGATCATACTATTCTCCAGAAGTCTCTCCTTTGTCTTCTTATTACACTCATAATATATAGTTACTGTGAACTCTGTCTACTTACTTCTCTTTTACTTTCTCAAAATAGGTTTCTTCCCATTCCTCAAGCACATTAATCATGTTCTTATTTTGGGATATCTGTCATAGACATTTCCTCTGCCTAGGATGCTCTTCTAGAAGGTAATCCAAGATTAAATAATTTTGGCCATATCGATTTTAGCTTGATGAAGGATTTTTCAGTCTCTGCACTATTAACATTTTGGTCTGGGTAATTTTTTGTTGTGGGGGAGGGGTCCTGTGCTTTATAGGATATTTAGGAGTATTGCTGGACTCTTATCTATTAGATACCAGTAGCATACCTCTCCACTCCCCCAAGTTGTAATGAGAAAAATGTTTCCAGACATTGTCAAATGTTCCCTAGGAAGCATAATACCACCCCCGCTCCACACACACACACAAGACACCACTGAGAGCCACTGACTTCACTTTCTCAGAGAAGCCTCTCCTCATTTTTCAACCAAAAGTAGCTTCCAAGCCACTGTCCTCCACCACCTACCCCCCATTATCTATTGTAAAGCATTTTAATCACCTACTCTTCTTGCTTAATGATTTATTTAATTACTATCTATCTCCCCTAATACAGAATATGTGCCTTGAGAGCAGAAACCTTAATTGGTTTATCTGTAATAAGGATATGATAAATATACACACACGTACACATATATACATATTAGTTGAACACATGAATTGATGAAGAAATGTGTGCAGTGTCCAAACTGCAGTTTAATTTTACAAGACCTGCTTCTAAATATAATTTTATGTTGGTGATTTAAAGATTAAATTTCATATTGTACTCATTTAACAAATATTGAGTACTTTCTATGTACTTAGCAATACAGTGATGAAGAAGACAAAAGGAGACTTCTGTTGAATCTAAGGTCATTTGACAGGCATTTTCAAGTTGCAGGGTGGAGAGACACAGAATATATTTGGTAAAGTGTACTTGTTGCTGTATCATGTGGGAAGAATGAATATTGTCTATTAAGTCCTTGATCGTATGTTTCTTCTGAATCTTAGTCTTCCAAGTCCATCATTTTTTTCCTAGCCCTTTTTCATAATTAATCCACGAGAATTGGATTTTCCTTTCCTAATCCATTTGGAATAGCTTTATCTATGCTTGTAGGTACATTTGTATGTATACATGTGATTCTAAAAATGGAAATGATTGGAATAACTCTTGGAATATACCCATACACTATAAACACATAATTTTTTATATATGTGGTTTATATAAATAGGATCTTCTTCTAAATATTGTCTATAATTTGCTTTTCTTGCATCACAATATATGTTGGAGAGTTTCTTTCCATATTAGTTTATATAAATCTCTATTGCTCTTTTAAAATGCTTAATAAATTAATATTATGGGTATGTAAACTATATTTAATTATTGGATATTGATTTAGTTTAGTTACAATTTTTATTATTACTATAACTTTTCATGTGTAACTATTGCTGCAGGCTACATATCTGAAAGTTGAATTATTAAATTGAAAGGTAGTCACCTGTATTTTAATGCAAATCCAATTACTATTTTGAAAAGTTGACAAATTCATATCTGTACTGAGTTAATAAATGCATGAATACATATACACATATATTAGCTATTAATTCATATGCGTTATAAATAGATTCTAATTTAATTCTCACTGTTACTATTTTTTAAAACCCCAAGTATGATTATTTTCCCATAGAGAAGTTTTCTTTTCTTTTAAAATGTAAAAGAGCCTTTTAGTCTCTTTCTTTAAAATATTTGTGTTTTATGTTTTGCTAATTAATTAAGTAGGACTTCACCAATCCAAGTTAATTTTCTCTTGGAATTGGTTTTAAATGTTTCTTTAGTTTTTTATGTGTAACTGATTAATCCTCTGGAATTTGTTTTTGTGTAAAATATTAAGTGAGAATTTAACTTTTTTTCAAATGAATGGCCAATTATTAAAACACAATTTATAGGACAGTGAATAATTTTCCTACAGATTTTAAATACCACTCTTAATATGTGCGAAATTATCAAAATTATATTGGTCTATATCTTTCAGAAGTCTTGTTTTTAATTGATTTGTTCAATTATATGCCAATACTACACCATTTTGTTAACCACAGTTTTTTGTGTCTTTTGAGATTTGGTGAAATGTTTCTGCCACCATCTCCTACTTATATATATTTTTAGTTAATTAGTCATTTTTTTCTCTTCTAGATGAATTTTAGATTCAGTTTATCAAGTTTTATTTTTAAAATTTTGTGTATTATATAGCTTTATTAATCAAAAATACAGCTTTCTTTTAAATGGTTACAAAACTACTAAAAATTAAAATATATAATAATGTTTAATATTGGTAAAATTCTATGAAATATTATAAACTGAGGTAACTTGTAGCAATTTAGACTTGTGGTCACTTGTAACTTTTTAAAGTCAATTTTATAATGAACAAAAATACATATATATTTTGCATTTAGTAACCCTTGGTACATTTCTTTAGGAAAAAATATAAAAACGGATAAATTGATGTGAGCATAAATATTTACAGGCATTTTATCATAATATGAACGAACTTTACTGTCCAATGGCAGAATTATGATAAATCAGCAAACTTTTTCTTAAAGGCAAGTTAATAAATTGGTTAGGTTGCAGTCTACATGTTCTGTGTAGCAAATATTCAACTGTTCTGTTGTATCACAAAAGCAGCTATAGACAATATAGAAACAAACGGATGTGGCTGTGTTCCAAGATAACTTTTTATTATGAAAATAGGGGATTGACCTATTAGCTTCAGTTTAACAACTTTTGTTATAGAACCACAACAGTGCATGCGAATATAATAGTAGTAACCTGAAGAATATTTGTGATAGAGGATAACTGAGAAAAGACAGAGTAAAAACTTATCCACACAGGAGGAACTAAGAAAAATATAAAACTTTGTTACAAGGCAGTTAGATTTATGAATTGTTTTATTTTGTTTTAATTATTTATTTGCTCTCTGTGCCAAACAATTAAAGAAATTGTTCAATTAAAGAAAACAATATTTGGTTCTGTAACAATTTCTTCTTTCAGTATCCTTAAACTTTCTGCATTTATTTTTTGTCTGGATTCTGCATTTAGTCATTTTGAATGTGACCTGATTTTCAACCATTTAAGCCCAATGTGTAATGACATAGCTTATATTTAGTCTTTTACTCTCTTTTTCCTCCAACCTGCTTATACTATTAATTTATTAACAAATCTGACTCCTCATTTCTGAAAAGACTGATAAAAGTAAGAAAAATATCAAATGATTTAATATTTGCCAGAAGTTTTTAAAAATTAAGATCCTTCCAAGTAATTTTTCTTTTAAATTTATTTAGTTCTAAATCAATACTGAACTCTGTAAATAATGAAATAAAACTACAGTTAGGAAGGGAAAAAAGCTCATATCATAGATTGTTTGATTATTCTGTTTTTACTAGCCTGATCTATCACTTGGGGGAAATGCTAAAAGTGCTAACATTATAAAGTACAGGCAATCTTCCTTTATCAAATAAATTTCAATTGAACATCATATTGATGGACTATAATACAGTACCAATAGATAGTGTAAACTGACTGAAATTATTAAAAGTCTGGTGAGATGGATGGTGAGATCATTAATTGAGCTTGT
Organism: Pteropus alecto; assembly: GCF_000325575.1. Lineage (NCBI taxonomy): Eukaryota > Metazoa > Chordata > Mammalia > Chiroptera > Pteropodidae > Pteropus > Pteropus alecto. The sequence continues at coordinate 1,058,418 of NW_006436284.1, forward strand.
TTAGAATACCAAAGGCTCATAAATGTACAACTGAAACTTTTGCAATATGCATTTGTTATAATTCTTCATTATATTCCACCTATGTAGAGGTGACCTAACACAAGCACATGAACTTTTCACTGATATCAGCAGATTTTTATAAATAAAGTAGTTCACATTTCTGGTGCTGTATATCAGTCTATATTTCATTATACTTTGTGCTAGTATATAACTAGCACAACTAATGAGGCATGGATGCCTGGCTGCTATGACATAAAGCTCTTTGAAGGATATGCCAAAGATTTTCAGGAAACACTTAAATTGGCAGCAACAACTGAAATAGAAGCAATATTTTGAGGACCATCTGTTAGAAAAAGTAAATGTAGACCCGAAGCTCCTGAGATTGGCGAAAACTGTTCTATCATGAACAGGTCTTCGGTTTAGAGAAGATGGTTTCATTTGACTAGGAATATGAAACTCACATGGGACGTATGTTAGCCATACTTCATGTCATTGCCTCACTTCTCAGGTGCAGAACATTCGGAGTTACTGTCTCCAACACCCATAGTATGTCTGCATGTTGTGATAGTGGCAACAGTAGACTTACTTCCCTGAAAAAAATCCTGAACACTTTCATATAGTGAATACTTACTTTTCTGGGGGAACATAAATTCTTTCTCTCAATAATTTTTTTTTTTAATTTCTTTATCTTATATATCCTTTTTCTGCTTTAAGATCAGGATCCAGGCTCTGGTAGTCAAAGAAACATTAATACATTTAAGGTAGATATCTCAACTGTCATGCATTACTTTAAAATATGTCTATCCTTGGAGGTATAATAGAGAAAAAGAAAAATATATATATACCATTTAAATCTGAGGTTAAAAACATTCTGCTAATTTAAGAATATCAATTTTTAGGGAACTAAGTATTCTTTTCAAAATGTTTTATGCAACTTAAAGTTATTTTTATTCTTTATTTTCTACTCATATTGCATTATCTTTAGAAATATATTATTATATTTCTTTTAAAAAAATGTTTGCTTGCCTATTTCTATGTGGTCACTGAGGAGTGCTTACAAATGAAAAGCGATTCCACCAGTTAATGGAAGAGTTCTTAAAGAGGAATTTCTGAATGATAGAACACCCTCTTCTTGTTTTTGTTAGAACAAAATCAGAATTATCTCCTTGGATTGTCTTACGTAAATTCTCACGGTTCAAGGTCATTTGGCATTGTTTCGCATGAGTTAGGTCACTGCTGCTTGCCTCCTCTACCTCCTACCTCTCCCCAACACAAACGGTCAACTCACTGAGTAAAGCCACATCTTCTGTGCTTCAATCTCAGTAGCATAAATGGCAGCAAGTTACAAAGTCAGAAAACATTAACTTGTTATTGAGACCTGCTTGACTTGAAACCCAAATAACACAGATGTAGAGCCAAAGAGAGAAATAAGTCAGTGGAATCCTCAGTGACAGCCTTAGGCACATCCTTACCTAGTCTTTCAAAGAATGGTCACCCCAACCCAGAACAGTTTGTCCCCAGGCTCCATGTGCTGCAGAAAACCATAGTTCCCTTGGAAGGTGCCATTCTGGTATTTGAAATGATTTTAAAGAGTGATATGGACAATCTTCTATGATCTTTCTCCAGTCTCTCATCCCACACGATCCCCTCAAAACACAATTTTAATCACAAAAATCAGAGGAAATACATACCATACTTGAGCACAACTTGATCCTTAACATATTTTCTGTCTCTTTACCTATAAAAGTCTGTATTGCAAACAAAAAATAAAGAACAAAAAATATCTTTTATAAATGCTAACTTATAAATAAGTTATGTTTTAAGTGGAATATTAAATGCATATATACATAAACCTTAATAAATAATTATAATTTAAAGAAAACTAATCTAAATTATTAGAATATAAATTATGAGAGTATTTAGAGAAAAAACTATGTTACAATAATAGTTTCAAGGATGTTCTGCTTAAAAGAAATTTTATTATGTAGTAAAGATTTTTAAGGCTCTCGATTGGGTGAGTAATATTTCAAAGAATAACAGATAAATGGGTATTTTTAATGTACATAAACATCTTCAAACTTTAAAAAACTTACAGTCTCTTATTCAAAATACTATGCTTACTTCAGGATAATGCAAGATGAGCTTAATTGTGAACTATTTCTGAATTAAGAATAAATTCTGCATCAAGTAGACCCCAAATGATTTTTGATGTAATTATAGATGAGAGTTATAAATACAATTCACAACTTATAATGTGGTGATTCATAATAATATTATTGCAACTTTTAATGACTCATCATTATGTTCAAATGTATTTTGAAAATATATTAGATTAACACTTCCTTAAGATTGTTTAAGGGACATATAAATATATGTGTTCGTTGCAGGATTATTTACAATGGCCAAGATATGGAGACAACCTGAGTGTCTATTAATGGATGAATGGATAAAGAAGAGGTGATATAGATACACAATGGAATATTATTCAGCCATATAAAGGAATGAAATCTTTCATCTGCAACAACACGATTGAACTTAGAGGGTATTGTGCTGAGTGGAGTAAGTCAGACAGAGGAAGACAAATGCCATATAATTTCACATATATGGAATTTAAAGAACAAAATAAGCAAACAGAACAGAAACAAACCCATATATACAGAGAACATTTTGATGGTTGCCAGATGGGAAGGGGCAGGGAGTGGGTAAAAAAAGGGAAAGGATTAAGAAGTACAAATTATTAATTATAAAATAGTCATGGGATGCAAAGTATAGCATAAGGAATTTAGTCAATAATATTATAATAACTATGTATGGTGTCAGATGGGTACTAGATTTATCCGGGTGATCACTTTGTAAGTTATATAATTGTCTAATCACTATGTTGTACACCTGAAACTAATATAATATTGTATGTCAATTATAATTAAAAAATAAAAAACTATTTTTTAAAAAAGAGCGTATAAGTTTAGTGCTGCACATCATTGAATTTTATCTTACAGATGCATTTGCCTGTATGAATTTTTTTTCTCAAAGTAATTAAGGGCATGATTTTAAAGAACAAGTTCTAAGATATGTTAAAGTAACAAGTATTAAGACATATACAACATTGATCTAGGAGGAGTCTGAAATGGGTAAAATTAATAGATATATCAGGAATCAAGGACAAAGGATGTGTAGCCAGAGCCACATCAGAGAGTAATTCTAATATTTTACATGATGTTAAATGCAGCAAATGGACAGTTAACCACTAATAGTCCCAGGATTCCTGCAATATACATACAATATTTGATGTATATGATGATAATACTTTGTTATATATAAACCTATTACTACAACTGTTCTACAGTGACTGTCAAGAAAGCATGTGGTGAACAGTTCAGTGTAGTAAATATCACCAGGCACAACACGTACAAAAAAAGTAGAAGGTTTATAAGAAACATGCTTTAAAATTTAGTGTTTCTCAAATATTAATGTGCATACAAATCATCTGGAGATCTTCTTAAAAGGCAATTTTGATTCAGGAATACTGGTGGTACCTAAGAATCTGCATCTTTACAATCTTCCAAGACATAATTGATGTTGCTGGTTTGAAGACCAAACATAGAGTAAAAGAATTGACATTTAGGGTAGTTCATACCACACAAGTTCACTACATTCAAAGGCTGGGGATAAAATAAAAATAATAAATCCTTTAAATGGCATATCTTGACATCAAGTAAATATTATAGAGTTCCTACTTTGTACAAGGCACTATATTCTCTATATATGCATTATCTTATTTAATATTCCCATATATCTACAAATGAGGTGCTAATATTGACTGTTTTTTGATTGGAAAACTGAGCTTTAGAGTTGTAGATTTAGTCAGTATAAAAGCATTCAAACAGGTTTGTCCAATTCTAAGCCATAGTTCCTATCATGTATTCACTTAATGGTATTATTTCATATGGAAACCTAACGATGTGATGGAGAAAACAGGGTAGAAATATTATACTTAGAATTTATATTGAGTAATTTTTAGTCATCAAAATGCAAGAAAGCCAAGTAATTCACAAAGTTCATTATGCATTGCTCATTCTTTCTTGAACATATGCATTGCTCATCCCTTCTTGATTTAGTATAATTCATATATCAATTTTAAAGTTTGTATTATTATTAGATATCTGCTGATGGCATAAGGAGATAGTATTTCAGGTAAAGATGATTTCATGTGCAAAGCAGTGAGACTGAAACATGCTGAGTTGGGGAAATATAAATGATTTGGCGTGCTGGAATATTTGATCTGAGAAAACAGCATCTGGAAAGAGGCTGGAGAGTGGGCCATGACCAAGATCATGAATTATCATTCAGTGGAGCTTGTGCTTTATGACATAGGTAGAATATCACTGAAGAGAAAAACAAATTCAGATTTGTTATTTAAAAAGAGGACTCTGTTGGAAAAGAGGAGAAAGGATTGAAAGAGAAACAGACTGCAGGCAAGCATACCAGTTTGGAAGCTTTTTCATAGTTAAGGCAAGAGAGAGGTTAGTTTTAAGGTGATTCTCATAGAGGGAGAGATTCAAGTAACATTTAAGAGGTGATATTATTGGGACTTTGTGAACAAATGGGTTAAAAGAAGTGATAGAATTGACTTGGATTATCATTTGAAAGATTAGATAAATAGTAGTTCCATTATCAGAATTGGATTATTTTGGACTCATTGACATTGAAATTTCAGTAAAATGTATAGGTTTTTTGTTACCCATGGCTAGAATATAGCACAGGAAAGGCAAGTGGTCTTACCTTGCTATGTAACTCCAATTCACTGACAATTGTTCAAAGTTCTGTGCTAAAACTGTCATGCTACTACATCTAAGTTCATCAGAAAATAGATTTATGTAGCTTTGTCAGTTACCTATAGAGTTTCTATTTGATTATTTTTAACCTTCTAGAGAATAAAAAATAAGGTATTGAGATAAAGTCAAGATCAAAGTAAATGCAAAATAAACAACTCAAATAAAGAGCAACGACATGAAAGAAGTAAAAGAGAAATCATTGTGAGGTGTCAGAACAGAAAAACAAGCTATATTTATATAACAGTCATGTGCTTACTTTTATAAACTAATTGTACATATTTAATGATTATTTTTCTATGATGTAGTTCTTTGTTAGACCTTTGGCATCTACTATGAAGATATTTATTTGCGGTTTATCATTACTTACAACTACAAAAGATTTATAAACAATAGTTAAATGGGAAAGATG
>NW_006436284.1:1063784-1090877 GCF_000325575.1 Pteropus alecto
ATTATAACTTATAATTATTATAAAATGTCTTTGCCCCTCCCTATCTTCTAAAGACCATTGCTATCTTGTTCCCAATAGTTACCTTTCTTCCCCTAAAAAATAGCTTTTATTACTATTTATAATTTTGGATGTTATCAATTTATTCTTTGCTGTGAATGATTAAGATTTAACTTAACTGAACTAAAATAACATCTTCCTTTTTCTTCTCAATGAAGCTGCATAACAGAGATAACAATTACTGTGTACTCCTATATATGATCTGAGTGATGTGTTCCCATGGCTGCCATATATCTGAGTGCATGTGTGTGTGTGTGTGTGTGTGTGTGTGTGTGTGTGTGTGTTTAAAATGGATAAATGTAGCTTTTCAAATTAGTGGGAAAAGAATGACCTATTCAGTAAAGGCTAGCATGTACGCTTCCTGATAGGAGCAACTCAGTTGTATTTTCAAAAGGATTCCCACTACCTAGAACTATGCCTAGCATATTAGAGTTATTCAAAACAATTTTCTTATGTTAAATAGTCAAATCTTTAAAAAAAAAAGTTAGATCCCTACTTCAGACCTTTTAGTAAAATTAATCTCAAATGATTCAAAGAATAAATCATAAAGCTATAAAAGTAGTGGAGAAAGTATAGGAAAGAGTATAAATTTAGGATAGAAATAATCATAAATTAGACAAAAATGCAAAAAGAGAACAAAAATTTTGATACATTTGGTTACATGTAAATTTAAAGTTTGATATGTTTGATTACATATAAATTTAAAATTTATTTCTCAATTAAAAATAAATAAAAACTAATATAATGCACAAAGAATTAATATGCAAACATATTTTAATACCTATATATTAATAAGATATAGAAAAAACTAGCAATGATCATAAATAAAACAAATGCCCAATAAACATAAATGAGTTTAATAGCTGGTAATCTGGGAAATGTAAATTGAGACTGCACAGGTTTAATCTATTAGATTTATAAAAATATAAACAGTTTAATAAGGTTACATGTTGATGAGGGCATGGTGGCAGTGTACTTTCCTACACTGCCAGGAGAACCCTAAGATAGACAGCCACTTTTGACAATATATTTTGACTGTTTGGACATATATTTGAAAGTAAATATATTACACCTTATATGTAAGAGTACTTCAATTTCTAGTTTTCCATCAAAAAATACTTTCATATATACAAAAAATAAACCTCTCTTACACAAGGATGTTCATTGTACAAGTAGTATACTTTTAACAGTGAAAAATGAAACAAACTGGAAGTCTGTGGAAAGAGGAATGACTAAAGAAATTATTGCATCCATAGTACATAGGAACTTGTATCTATTAAACAAATGAGGTATATACCAAGATCTTTCAGATATTCTTGACCAAAAAAGGAAAATTGTAAAATAATAAAAAATGTTTTAAAAATACAATTATGATAATAACAAGTGTTGGTGAGCATGCAGAGACATTAGAACTCTCGTACACTCCTGTTGAGAATATAAAATAGTACATACACTTTGGAAAACAGACTGGCAGCCTCTCAAAAGATTACACAAACATGTCATTATGACCCAGAAATTCCCTCCTTGGTATGTGGGCAAGATAAAAAGAATACATTCACACAAAAATTTGTATGTAAATGTTCATAACAGCATTATTCATAATAACTAGAAAGTAGAAACAACTAAATGGCCATCAACTGATGAATGGATAAATAAAATGTATAATCATATGATGGAATAGTATTCAGTAAGAAAATGAATTTAAGTGCAGGTGCATGCTACAACATGGATGAACCTTGAAAACAAGGCAAAATGAAAAAAGCTAATCACAAAAGATCTCATATGATATGGTTCCATTTATATAAAATATTCAGAATAGGCAAGTCTAGAAAGACAGAAAGTAGATTACAGGTTGCCTATGCTAAGGGAGATGTTAGTAGGATGAGGATTGGGAAAGTAACAGCTAATGGGATCAGGGTTTCTTTTGGGGGTAATGTTCTAATATTGGTTGTGGTGACAGATGCACAATTCTGAATATATACAACCATTGAATTGTACACGTTAAATGAGGGGATTGTATGATGTGTGAATTACATCTCAAAAAAGTTGTTAGAAATATAATTATAAAACAATTTTACATACATTTGTAAGGGCATTTATGTGCACATAAATTAACTGAAAAAAATTCACATACTAAGTCGATAATTATATTTCTGAGGAAGAAGACAGAGGACTAGAATTGAAAATAATGTTCTCAAAATGGACTTTAGCTCTATCCCTAATGTTTTCATTTTTTTTTTTCAGGTAGTATGTATTGTATATGATTAGTGTAATCAATAATTAGTTCTCAAAACTTACTTTCCTAATAGAGGGTTCCTCTACATTGAATCTATCAAACAACTTCCCCATAAAGAGAGGCTCAGATTTCTTCATCCCTCTTCTCACTCAGTGTCTCACCATCAAATCTTGCAGAAAAAAAATTGGGTATATCTAGAATATATTCTCGCCAAGTGTAAAGTGGAAATCCTGAGAAGTGCACTAAAGTGCTGCCCCAAATGCCACATTTCTACTGAGCAGTAACTTGACCTTCCAGTAATATAAGGTCACAGCCCATAGATAATGTGTCACATTCACTCTTCTGTTAAGAGGGCCATTCTACTTTATGAGAGAGCTAGGGAGTTGCTTCCATGATACTTGTTTTTTTTCTTCACCTTCCCCAAATCTTCTCACCGTCCTCACCCTAAACCCTACAACAATTGGTAGCTAAAATCTCTAACTCCTATGTTGAATTAGTAAGAATTAAACAAAAATATCAGTTTGAACTCATTTTAATGTCTGAAAATTATACTACTTACTGTGAATGTGTCCAACAAATCCAAAACATTAAATAAAAGAACTCTTATGTGAAAAATTTGGAAGAACATAAACTGCTCAACTACAGCTACGAAGTAAAAATTTACTCTGTAAATACAAAGAAATTTCAGTTTAATGACTATATTAAAATTATATTGGGCATTTTTCCATAGCTTATAGAACACTCAGAGCAGCACTTCAAATATTTTCCTTCTCCTGTAAGTTAAGCACGGAAGAATTTAATTCATAACATTTTGAATTTCCAAATTAAAATCACCTTTAATTAAAGAATTTCAGCCAGCCATAGAAACAAAGAGAGTTATATTTTCTAAACATAAGTGATTACAGTATTTATCAAAACTATATATATATATATATTTAAATAGAAAATTCTAAAAAAATAATAAAGCAGGATGCTGTGGCCAGAAAGCAATTAGTCTCAGGTGTTTCCTGCTAATAAATTAGGATAAACTTAGGGCCAGACTTGTGAAATGATTTTCATTAATTTAAAAAAAATCAAAGGTTTACTGTTTATTCTCTTTTCCCAGAGGTAAACTGGAAAGCTATCTTAACTATATAAGAGAACATAATTTCATATATCCTTCAATCTTTGAGGTACCACTTTATTTTTCCAAATGATGAGGCGAGATATTAAAATAATGTTGACTGACTAAGAAATATGAGAAACCAGAGTTTTCGAGCAACTATTAATTATCGACCACCAATTTGTGTACATTAATCTAGAAGCCAGGGTCAGACATAACTGTTTATTACCCTCCTGCCTCAGGAGATTCCCAATCTAAACTAAAATATATGAAATAACATGATTCAGTAATATCATGTAGGATATACACTCTATATCATATTAAATTTTGAACAACTTCTAAGAAGATCATATTTATGCAGGACAACTGTCATAAAGAAGTAGGACTTGAGCTGGAACTTGGAAGATTGGTAGACGATTCAGAGGTGAAGAGGATGAAGAAGAATCCCAGGCAAGTCAACCATCAAAGCACTAATACACAATACAGAATGAGTGGTGAGCTCACAGGAACAGGGACTTTCCTGATGAGAGAGAGGTGTACATAAGAGAGTAAAGGGAAGTAAGTAGGATAGGTAGGGTAGGATCAGGTCATAGAAGCCTTAAACCCAAGTCTAGTAACCAATTTAGGTTACTTTGTTAGGAAATAGGGACTTATCACAGATTTCAGAGAGAAAAAGAAACCTTGTCAAGTGGTAGGTCAAGATCAGGCAGCACTTATTTTGCAAGAGAGAATTCCTCTTAATCTACTGCAGCAATGTGAATATCTAGATGGAAATATAATTAGATTAAAAATTCTAATAACACGTGAACTTGCTTTGATTCCTTACTAATTATATATGTCACAGAAAGGTATGAATTAAAGATAACTTCTTACTTTCAGTTCCAAGTAAGAAATGAAAGAATTGTAAGGTTGAGAAGATCATGGTTCACATTTGAACACGGTGAACTTACAGTTACAGCAGAGAAACTCATTTTAAAAGATCAAGAAGTATATGTAGAGAGCCAGAGATTAAATGAGAAAGTTCTAGATATTCAGATTTAAAGGAATCAACAGAGTTGGAAAGCAAATACATATGAAAGAGGACTAAGGTTCAAAAACTGAAACTTGGTTTAAGAAGAGCTAGCAAAGGAAATAAAGGATTAATCAGGGAAGAAGCTATGTAGGGCCTTATTTCTCAGAAGCCAATACAGAAAGAAAGATGGAGTCACCAATTTCAAAAGCTATAGGATCATCAAAGAGATTGAGAACAAAGAAAAAGCCCCGGAGATTTGCAATCACACACACACACACACACACACACACACACACACACTCACTCTCTCTCTCTCACTCTCTCTCTCTCTCTCATTCTCTTTCACACACACACACGCGCGTGTGCACACACACACACATATACACACGTGTCATTGGTGACCTAGAAATAATGCACATAGTGAGATTTTTTTAAACTACCTAACTAAAAAAAAATTAATTTACAATAACAATTAAAATGCTGCTTCTATTTATTCCTAATAGAGTAAAAACTGGTTTACCTGGCATTTGTATTATTACCCAATGCCTGAACACAACTGCAGTGCTATAAAACTGCATTTATAACAAATAATTCTAAGTTACTTAAAGGTGATTTTATATCATAAAAAAAGTCAATGGAATATAGTACTACACGCAATTATTATGTTAGTGTATGATGCAAAGGGATACCTAATGAAATTATGAATTGCACATCATTTAGCTTCGAGTTCACTCATAAAAAATCAAGTTAGAATAAAAAATCTGAAAATGTCAAAATCAACTATATTGTTTTAGTTGTAGTGTATTTTACTGTATTATCATTTTTTTTTTTTGTCAGATAAACACTCTACATTAAAGAGGTTATTTGATTCACCAAAATAGTCCTCCATAGAGCGAACTGTGCTTGAGCAGAAGTGGAGAGTGGGAAATCTACAACTGTTAATTACAGAATGGTTTTTCTACTTATCCTGACAAAGCTAAATTACTTTATCTCCAACACCACAATATCATTATAATTGGAAATAAAGTTAATAATACTCCCTTACTTTCTCTTGACCATAATAATAATGTTTTATTTTCTTCTAAGAAAGAAAATGTAGTCCTGTGACAAAAATATTGTCTTGGGAGAAAAGCCTGGCTTCTCTCGCCAGCTTCTCCATGTTACCTTAGGCTGAGTTCCTTAACCACTTTAGTCTAATTCTCCTGTCTTTCAAATAAAAATGATAAATCTAGCCCTATTTACCTCACAGAGTTTTATGATGAAAAAAGGAGATATTATTGAAAAAAATCGTTGACATGTTAAAAAGTATTAGCCCTTGGAGATTCAATCAACCCTTTCTAGGCTAAAGATAATTATTACTTAAAAAATTAACATGTAATTTATATATAGCTTTGTGAAAGCAGTTCTGCTGTCAGTTTTCACACAACTAAAGCCCTAAACCAATTAATTATTAAAAGGATAATACAGGTTTAATATTTTAGAAAATACATGGTTTTAATATTTTAGAAAATACATTAATATTTTAGAAAATACAATCCTCTTCTCAGATGGATTGTTGCGGGTAGAAAGCTCATAGAAAATGTACCTTACCCCGTCTTTACTTCTTTTTTCCCCTTATTTTGGGCTTGATCACCTTTGTAGCATGCCTGTCTTCTGAAGTCTCTTTCTATAACTGCATTAGCATGTTTATATTAACTGTCAGAGTAGACTAAGCCTCAAAGCCACATGTGGCCTGATCAGCTCAAGGGAGCCATGGGAGGGTCCCACCAGAGAGTTTTTATTGTTGGCAGGAGTAACTGCTCATAGTTGTACTAAGACTCCCTGCAACCCAAGAGTTTGTTTTGTGATTGTATGCACTCTGGGCGGCCGCCTTATTATATGAAGCATTACTCATCAATGCACATGGCCCATTAACATTTTACCGCTGTCCACAGTGCGAAGCTGTGTGCTCCTAAGGAGCAGGCAAGAGGTTATTCAAAGACCATAGGGAGTTCTAGGGTCAATAGAGCCTCATAACTGACTTAATTAGGTACTAATTAACCATTATGAATAAAAGTCTCATTCTGATCAACATTTACTAAACAATATGGCTGAGTCAGTCTGGTTTTTACATGAAGCAACTACTGCTGTATTTCTGGACATCAGTTTATTCTGAACCCTGCCCCAACTTTTTTTAAATTATCTTAGGATATTTCAGAGAACTACTCCTTAATTATCTTCATTTTTCCTGGTCGTTCTCCCCATAGGAGTTCTTCAAAATGTTCATACTCTTATCACTACATATGCTCATTGCATGTACCTAATAGTATTTTTGGTACACCATTTTACCCTTTACTTCATCCTAGGTTCTGTCAAAACGTTTCTTAAAATGTTTAGTTGACCTCTAATAACTCCTCATTCTTTTTACTATTAGAGATAGCAGTTGCTAAAATCCACAAAATCTAACAGAAACCTCAGAAGCATCCACTGCTGTTTTGTTTTAATTTTCAAAACCTGGATGCATCTAAGGTATTTTATCATCACCACATATCTCTAAATCCTCTATCAATTTATTTCTAGGAAATGTTATTTAAATTTTCAACACATAACACCTTAACAATCATTGAGTCTTCTGTTAGCCTATTGTTTATAATTGATATCAGATTTTGATTAGTAGTAATATATTGAAATAAACTTGGAAATACATTTTTTCCTCATATAAGAATGAGCACAAAGTTATTCTAGTTATAATTTTGACTTAAACACTCTTGTATTTCTTTCTTTTTTTTTTTTTTATTGTGTAACAAATTACCAGAAAACAGCACACACTTATCATCTCAGAGTTCTTTAAGCTTTATGTCTGGCCACAGCTCAACTGAGCTCTCTACTTAGGGCCTTACAAAGCTGAAATCAATGGGTGGGATATGTCCTCATTTGGAGTCTTAACTAGAAAAGAATTTATTTTCAAGCTCATTCAAGTTGATGACAGAATTCAACTACATGTGGATGTAGGACTTAGATCCCAATTTCCTTTCTGGCTGTTGGCTAGAGTTTGCTCTCATCTCCAACAAGTCAACTCTATCCAAGATACATGGCCCCCTCCACAACATGGCAAATTGTTTCTTTAAGGCCAAGGAACTACAGCTGCTACCTTGAGTCTTTTAAAAAAGAGTTTGCCTGATGAGGTAAGGCCCACCCAGGATTATCTTCCTTTTGGTAATATTAACACCCCCTTAATTACATCTGCAAATTCTTTCACCTTGGCCTGCCATGTTATATAACCTAATCACAGGAGTGATGTCCATCATATTCCTATACCCCTGCTCACAATCAAGAGGAAGAGATCACACTGAAAGTGACTGCAGGCAGGACTCTTAGGGCCATCTTAGCATTCTGCCTGATAGGAACCAAATCAAAAAGATTCTAATAATTAAGAATACTTGCATTGCTGTTGATGTTACTGTTCTTTTATTGGAATCTACCTGGCAATTATTTTAACTCTCCAGGGCATTTCAGGGGAATAGAACCTGAAACTTTTTCTGACAATATTTAACAGTCACAATTGTAAACTATGATATTCCTAAAGAATGCCTGATTGCTGTAGATATGCTAAATGTCATCCTGGGATGAAGTCAGACCTGCAGGGTGTTGAGACACGAGCAGTGCATTGTTTGGTCCCTCAAAGCCTAGAATTTACTAATTTTGGATTTCCTATTACCTCTCAGTCCACATTTAAACTTAGAGTAAACATCTGTAAGAACCTCATCATCATATTTACAATATGGTTGACACTCACTATATAACATGATCTCGTTTCTACAGAAGAAATGTCCCTTCAATTTCAGTAGAAGGATCAATTATATGTCTTCAGAGAAATTAGTTTTTATTTTATAAATGTCAATGCATATAATTGGTCAAAATTCTAGTTTTATCTTCATTATCATGAAGCATAAAAGGAAATTCAAAACACACCCCTAGGAAATATACGAGACATTTGGGGCATAATCTTTATCTAAATTTCCTTAGAATTTAATTTCCTTACCTTTGTTTTGTTTTTTACCTTGAACTTCTTATTTTTTTAATCTTGTGGTTCCACAGATATCTTTATAAATTGCCTTAAATTCTTTCTGAAATAAATCAATTAATATTTATGGAGCATTGTAAATTGAACAGTTTTTAGTACTCTAGCAAGAACCAAAAACACATTCTCTTATTTTTCCTTTCTCTCAAAAGGAGACTAGCTAATAGGTTTATAAAATAGTTAGGAATGCACATTAAAAAGAATTCTAAATGTGTTAAAGTTAATATAGAAATGAGCATATATTGTAACAACTATAAAATACAACAATATAAAACTTTATAGTATAAATGCTCTTTATTTTATATAAACCAAATATAGTACCATCAGGATTTACCTGTGGTACATATTAAATTACATTTATTAATTCCCAAAACTATATGTTCCTCTTTTTGTGCTCATCCACTCACATAATGCCTTAATTTTATCGACCATGTATACTCCAATTATTTCGAAGCGCTCCCTAAAGGGTGCCTCACCTTCAACTCATACCATCAGCTACAGTCACCATGTGACATGTATCTTTATGTTCTTCTGTTCTGGCTCTTATTCCTCAACAATTGTTGTTCACAGTCTTGAAAGAATGGCAGTATTTACCCTCATGAAGGTGTTTCTTGTGAAACTTGGGATATCTGTATAAACAATGATTTCTTCCTAGGCTTCCAATCTGCCTATGATGGTTAATTTTATGTGTCAACTTGACAGCCACAAATATTTAGTTAAACATTATTTTCTGGGTGTGTATGGAAGGGTGCATTTAGATGAGATTAGCATTCAAAATGGTCGACTGAGTAAAGCAGATTGTCCTCTTCTATGCACGTAGGCATCATCCAATCCATCGAGGGCCTGAGTGGAACAAAAAGGTGGAAGAAGAGAGAGTTTGCTCTCTCTGCCCAACTCGCTGAACTGGAACATCAGTTTTCTCCTGTTCTCGAGCTAGGACTTGGACGAAAAGGACGATGGTTGAGATACAGACTGGAACTTACACTATCGATTCTCCTGATTCTCAGGCATTTGGACTCAGACTAGAATTAGCCTGAGTCCAGCAGCTTTTCTGGATCTCTGCTTACAGATGAAAGATCATGGGACATCTCAGCCTTCATAATCATATGAGCCAATGCCTTATAATACTTTATTATTATATGTAATTTATATATATGTAAACACACATCTCCTTTTTTCATGTTATCAAATTGCTTCTGAGTTCATGACGAAGAAAGGAAAATGGCTCCTTCTTCAACCTTGAGCCACATTTTTTTCACTTGGACAATAAACCAGCAGTAATTTTACTTAGAATCCACAATGAGGTCACTAAATTATTACTTTACCTTCTGGGCCTACCTTTTTAAATACTATAGCTAAAATCCTTTTGATAGGGCCACATAAGAGGATTATACTTACCTATACTTCTCCAGCCTTATACTTTGCCTTCATCTTTCCAAAAAAAAAAAATCCCTGGCCCCCAAAATACTCATCCCTCTTTGTCTAAGGAATATCTAGTATTATCATCATCTAGGCACAGAGCCCAGTGAGTTTTGGGACTACTTCATTAAACTCTCACAACAATTACTATCCTCACTGTACTTAGTAGATAATGATTGCACAGGGAGATTAAGAAACTTGCTCATGTTCATCTAGCTAGTAAATGGGAAAGCTAGAACTCAAACCTAGGTAATCAAACCCCACAGCCTGTAATCTTTCATTGTCCTATTTAGAAAAAAAAAAGTTCAGCTTCAACATCATGCGTAGGAATGCTATGTTTTCTAGGATTTGACATTTTCCACATGGAGGATTACTATATTTTATAAATGAAAATATCATTACTAAAAACAGAATGCTGTAGATAGAATGATGCCATTTGTTTCTAAAGACTATCGATATACTAAAACAATGTGAAAATAATAATAAAATCGAGGTATTTCATGGCAAGCTTTGAGGGTAAGATTAGGACTGTAATCTGCAAGTTTTCTCAGGGTAAATACTGCAGTTGCAAGTGCCCCCAGAGAGTATTCTCAGGGAAAACAGGAAAAGGATAACTGATATGCTGTATGAGTTCCTGGTGTAAGTTAATAGATGCAAACAGAGTTGATGTAGTCAGTTCTGAATCCCACTTGAATCTGTTGCTATGTTCATTTAGATTCACAGTCTCTGGGAAGTGATAATCCTATAAATTCCCCCACCTATTTTTTTACTGATAAATCAAATAAGATTTAGAAAATAAAAATGATTTTTCTCACATTTCACAATTAATACCTGGTAAAGACAAAACTTTTAAGTCTATAGGATAGCATCTTGAAGTCACCTGTACATCTAAATATCTTCAGCACCTGGGAAGGTGCTTAGTATTCAGAATGCCCTCAATAAATATTGGTTAGATGAATGGATAAATGATGAATAAAATCAAGAGCATTTAATTCATAATTCAATGCTTTTTTTTTATACCATGGTTGAGTCCATGATGGTAATAGTCCTGAAGGGAAAAATTTATCTCTAGTAAAGTGCTATTTATCTAGAAAAGATTTCTTTGCTACTGTGTGTGTGTGTGTGTGTGTGTGTGTGTGCGCGCGCGTGCACATGTGTATATTTAACTTTAAAGTATTTTTATTGGATAAATTTGAATTGTGCTAATTTAAGATGTACAGCATGTTATTTTAATACATTTGTATATGGTAATATGGTTGCCATTGTGACAATATTTATTACAATATATACTTATAATACGATATTACTGTCTATATTCAATATATTACAAATTAAATTTCTATGGATTATTTAGTACTCATAAGTTTGTCCCCTTAAATACCATCAATCTTATCCCCTTAACCCCATCCCTTGGTAACCACCATTTTACTTTTCTTTTTTAATAGATTCGACTCTTTTAGATTCCACATATAAGCAATATTATACAGTACTTGTCTTTCTCTGACTCATCTTGCTTAGCCTAATGTGTTCAAGTTTCATCTATATTCTTTCAAATGGCAGGATCTCCTCCTTTTTCATGGCTGAATAATATTCTATTATGTATTCAGTAGTCTTCATTTAGTGCTATCAGTAGGTTCTATAACTTTAAGTAAAACAATGTATAATGAAATAATTTTATCAGAGGCTAATTGACATAGACAAAAGTTGAGTTTCTATAGCATCTCGCAAATGTTATAATGATATAACGTTGAAATGAAATGATGTTACTTAAGAACTGCTATATATATCAGATCTTTTTTGACAATTCATCCATTGATGGGCATTTGGGTTGTTTCCATATCTTCGTTATTGTGAATAATGCTGCAATAAACATGAAAGTGCATATATCTTATCAAACTTCTGTTTTCATTTCCTTTGAGTACATAACCTGAAGTGGACTTGCTGGATCATATGGCAGATCTAATTTTAATTTTTTGAAGAAACTTCATATTGTTTTTTATAGTTGGACCAATTAATGTTCCCACTAACAGTGTATGAGGATTCCCTTTTCACCACATCCTTGTCAGCACTGTTGTATCATGTCTTGTTCATAATAGATATTCTAATAGATTTGAGGTGATATTTCATTGTTGTTTTTATATGCATTTCCCAGATGATCAGTGATGTTGAGCACCTTCACATGTGCCTGTTGGCTATTTTGATGACCTCTTTGCAAAAATGTTTATTTAGTCCTTCTGCCCATTTTTAATTGAATTTTTTGTTTTTGTTATAAAGTTGTATAAGTTCTTTATCTATTTTGTATATTAACCCCTTATTCAATATATGGTTTGCAAAACTTTTCTCCCATTCTTAGATGGTCTTTTCATTTTGTTAATGTTTCTTTTGCTGTGCAGAAGCTTTTGAGTTTGATATAGTCTCACATGTTGACCTTTGCTTTTGTTGTTTGCTCTTCTGGCACCATGTCCAAAAAATCATTGCCAAGACCAGTTTCAATGAGCTTTTTACATATGTTTTCTTCTAGTTTTATGGTATCAGGTCTTATGTTTAAGAGTTTGATCCATTTTGAGTTAATTTTGTGAGTGGTGTTAGATAGGCATCCAATTTCATTGTCCTACAAGAGTTTCTCCAGTTTTCCAAGAATCATTTTTTGAAGAGACTATCCTTTCACAATTAGGTGTTCTTGGCTCTCTTGTCAACTATTATTTGATTGTATAAGCCAGGGTTTAATGTGGTTCCTCTTTTCTGTTCCATTTGTCTGGGTCTATTTTTGTGCCAGTGCCATACTGTTTTTATTACTCTATATTTGTAATATATTTTAAAATCAGGAAGTGTGACACCTCCAGGTTGTTCCCAGGATTGCTTTGGCTATTTGGGATCTTTTGTCATTCTTCACAAATTTAAGGATTTAGAAAAGATTTCTTGATTCATGTTTCGAAATCAATTGATAACATATTTTAAAGAGTGGAAAAGAAGAGAATTTTATATGAGTGCAATGGCATGTAACAAGGTAATAGAAAAATGTGTATCATTAAGTTAAGATGTTAAACATGGTCGACTAGGTCTAATCTGAAATGACTTATTAAGATTTAAGTGCTTAAGCGATGAAGGATCAGATGACAGAAGACTTTTCTTTTTATTTCTGTTTTCAAACATTAAAAAGTGTTGGGAATTTTTTTTTTCTTCAGTACTTTTAGAAAATTTGTACAGAAAGTGTTATGAAATCTAACAAAAAACAATGGTTCTTCAAACTTCTAATAAATTGTAAATCATTGGGAAGTCATCGCATGTTTCTGAGCATGAAAGACACATGATTTAAAACATAAAAAATAAAAGCCAAATCTCTGCTTTATGTGTATAAAGAAGGCCTTAGATTTTATTTAGGGGATTAGCAATTTACCACTCTTGATTTCATCTTACAAAACTAATTGTTCGTAATCTTATGAGAAACCCTTAATTTATAGTTGCTTGAACTCTATAGTTTCAAACCTATCAGCCCATCAGTCTTTTCAACAGTCCCAGTTTTTTCAGAGTTCTTTTTCCATTTAACGTACATGCTAGGATACTATAAGCCACCTTTTTCTTCCAGTTAGTCTCAATAAGAAGTATTTTAATGACACAGTATATGATCTGTAGGTATTCTAAATTATACAGAAAAGAAACGAATTCTGAACATACTGTACAAGAATTATTTATTATAAAAGCTTTGGACAGTTTACAATCACTCCAAGATGATCAAAGAGAGGCCACACAGCCAGAAAAATCTCCAAGAGAATGCTGTAGAACGTATGGGGGGAAAATCTCCCATGTTGCTGCCAGCACAGATAGGAGTTGGCCCTACCCAAAATAGTGATATCAGACAGTTGGCCCTGAATAATGTTGCTTGATTACTGTTGTCTATGGAGATGGGGCAGAATTCCCATCATCATATCTACTCTCATCTTCAGAATGAATTCTGTAACATTCCTGAAATTGAATGTCATTAACTTCAGATTCAAAGCTGTGACATCTTTCGCAGAGGCCAGAAGATGTCTCTGCAAGGGGGTCTTCACTGCATTTCCCTTATCAGGGCTTGCTGCTGGCTCCATATAGCATCCCACAAACATTTCAGGAGTCATTGGTTTTACTGAATCCGAAGGGCCAAATGACAGCAGTTTGTTCCTTTGGGCCCCACTCAAAGCTCCTAGCCTTTTGGGTCATAGAGTAAACAGATTAGTTTGTCGTCTCTAAATTCAGGTGGAGGAGGTTCTGGGGTTTCTCTTTAGCATTTCCTAACATGATGATCCTTATTCTATGAGTAAAGGGTAGAGATTCTACCAGTTGCTTAGAATACTAATTTCATTTGGAAACTGGGAAATAAAATATAAATTAAGTTGGGAGCTTCACTGAACCTGACAAAAAGAACACGGGTGAAATTTCCATTTAGATCCTGACTCCCATTACCTCCTTTATAGCAAACACAGTATCGTTCTGGCTTTCCAGAATCTACCTTGAACCCAGTGTCCAAAAACCTCTGTAAGTAATGGATCATCGTCTTTCCCAAAACACAGTTATTCTGATAGACAGAGACCTCTTTTGAAAAACACTAAGAGGGAGGGTGAAAATATATACTTTTGATACTATAACGGAGTCTAGACTAAAAATTATCTATCAATTTTTTTGGTTAAAGGAATTGGAATGTATGAAAAATTATTTGCCCCATGTTCTTAGAGTAAATTTTTAACTGATTTAATGCCCCCAAAGCAATATTCTATAGTAGTATAGTCATGACTCAATGAAATACTTCTTTATAACACCTATTATTTCAATATAGTCAGGTATAAAGCACAGGATTTGAAATTTTTTCTCTGTGTAGAATTTTCTTATTCTTTTACTTGTGCAGCCATATTTTAAGCTATAAGCTGAATTTCTATTTCCACTTCAGTATAAGGTAACAGGACTAGCTATGACCAGAAACAAAATTTAAGAACTGAAAATTTTCTCTGACCTTCATGTTAATGAGAAAACAAAATAGACCAAAATACTAAAAATAACACAGCCTATAGGGTTATTAATGAAGTTTCGTCTTGAAGACAGTTGATATAATATAGTCACGTGGACAAAAATAGTAATTGTTTTTTAAACAAGGAGAGTTTGTTAAGAAATAAATCTCCATTGGCTTGTCTCTCTTAGTAAAATTAGCAGATGGTAAAATTAGAATAAATGAAAAAAAAAAAAACTAAAAATAACAGCCTATAGGGTTATTAATGAAGTTTCGTCTTGAAGACAGTTGATATAATATAGTCACGTGGACAAAAATAGTAATTGTTTTTTAAACAAGGAGAGTTTGTTAAGAAATAAATCTCCATTGGCTTGTCTCTCTTAGTAAAATTAGCAGATGGTAAAATTAGAATAAATGAAAAAAAAAAAAGAATATCCAAGTTAGAAAAAAATTCTTTTTTAAATTAAGCCATTCTAATAAAGTAGATCAGATAATACACTAAGGAAACCACAGTTAGGAATAGATGACTAGGTTACTCTTTTTGAGCAACTTAATTGGCATCAATATTCAAAAATATCAACTATATTTAAGAAAATATCATATAGTTTTTCTTCCCCAGAAGTGCAGTAGGATTATTGTACTTTCTCTTATGCTAAATTAAGTTTGTTTTTTCCATGTCAAGATTGACTATACGACATAACACAAGTAATCATTTCCATAGATTCTTACGGATGAACATCTGGCCCATATTTGCTAATGATGATCATGTTTATATGTTACCGCCTGACTGGGCCTGGCATGCCAGTGCAGTAATTTTGGCTATTTTGATGGCTGCTACCACCAAATGGAATATGTGATATTTCAGATCAATTGTTAATACATCTGAAAGCATCAGATAATAACCCAGTGCAATTTGTGATGTTTGGAAATATTCATTAATAACAATTTACTTGAATCTGTATTTAGAAACAGCCTATGGTGTTTTCCATAAATAGTAACGCTCAAATATCTAAAGTGATTTAACCTAATAGAATCATTAGAAGAATTTTCTTGTACTTGCTGGGAAATGTTCATTTAGCTATATTAAAAGGACCAATAAATGTCTTTAAATACTCTAAACCTGATTATTATTAGCCAAAAAGATAAATAAAATGACTTACAAGAGGAGGGGAAGATCCACCTTATTTCCCTGACAATTTGATCCAAATGTAATATTCTACCGCATATGAAAAGATTGATCCTCTGTAAAAAATGATGATCAGCTAGGACCAAAGCATATCAGGTGACAGAAACTAACTTTCATTTACTAAATGGGTACTATGTGCCAGTTATAATACAGTGTCTGGCATAAAGTAATGAGGAGGACTTCAAAATACTTATACATTTAATTGTATAGAAAATGACACATTATCTCAACACCACATGTTTTTCAATCTCTAATTTCTGTAAAAGTCATCTTACGAAACAAATTTTAAAAGAAAACTCAAATAATTGTGTGGAAATTTTTAAGCTGTTTAAAAGAAAATTAGTGTAAGCTCGCTTAACAAAGGCAACAAACACTGGCAACAAATAGCAAAGAAAAATGTCCAAAATGGAACAAAAACAAAATTGAGTAAGTGACAAAAAGAGTATGAAGTGTAAATTCCAGCAACAAAACCTGAAGATATTGGAAAGAAATTAAAAGGAAGCTTATTATTAAAACTTAAAAGAACGATTGAAAAAATAAGTTTAGAATTTATGGAACACAAAACCACAAACAATTAAAAGAAGAAAATTGTAATGACTATAAGTAAAAATTATTCCATTAAACTAACATTTTTTAGAAGTATTGTTATGCATCTGGTATTGATTTGGACCAAAAGAAAATCACAGATTGATATGCTTAAGATCTGTAAGATTCTCTCTTAGTAAAATTAGCAGATGGTAAAATTAGAATAAATGAAAAAAAAAAAAGAATATCCAAGTTAGAAAAAAATTCTTTTTTAAATTAAGCCATTCTAATAAAGTAGATCAGATAATACACTAAGGAAACCACAGTTAGGAATAGATGACTAGGTTACTCTTTTTGAGCAACTTAATTGGCATCAATATTCAAAAATATCAACTATATTTAAGAAAATATCATATAGTTTTTCTTCCCCAGAAGTGCAGTAGGATTATTGTACTTTCTCTTATGCTAAATTAAGTTTGTTTTTTCCATGTCAAGATTGACTATACGACATAACACAAGTAATCATTTCCATAGATTCTTACGGATGAACATCTGGCCCATATTTGCTAATGATGATCATGTTTATATGTTACCGCCTGACTGGGCCTGGCATGCCAGTGCAGTAATTTTGGCTATTTTGATGGCTGCTACCACCAAATGGAATATGTGATATTTCAGATCAATTGTTAATACATCTGAAAGCATCAGATAATAACCCAGTGCAATTTGTGATGTTTGGAAATATTCATTAATAACAATTTACTTGAATCTGTATTTAGAAACAGCCTATGGTGTTTTCCATAAATAGTAACGCTCAAATATCTAAAGTGATTTAACCTAATAGAATCATTAGAAGAATTTTCTTGTACTTGCTGGGAAATGTTCATTTAGCTATATTAAAAGGACCAATAAATGTCTTTAAATACTCTAAACCTGATTATTATTAGCCAAAAAGATAAATAAAATGACTTACAAGAGGAGGGGAAGATCCACCTTATTTCCCTGACAATTTGATCCAAATGTAATATTCTACCGCATATGAAAAGATTGATCCTCTGTAAAAAATGATGATCAGCTAGGACCAAAGCATATCAGGTGACAGAAACTAACTTTCATTTACTAAATGGGTACTATGTGCCAGTTATAATACAGTGTCTGGCATAAAGTAATGAGGAGGACTTCAAAATACTTATACATTTAATTGTATAGAAAATGACACATTATCTCAACACCACATGTTTTTCAATCTCTAATTTCTGTAAAAGTCATCTTACGAAACAAATTTTAAAAGAAAACTCAAATAATTGTGTGGAAATTTTTAAGCTGTTTAAAAGAAAATTAGTGTAAGCTCGCTTAACAAAGGCAACAAACACTGGCAACAAATAGCAAAGAAAAATGTCCAAAATGGAACAAAAACAAAATTGAGTAAGTGACAAAAAGAGTATGAAGTGTAAATTCCAGCAACAAAACCTGAAGATATTGGAAAGAAATTAAAAGGAAGCTTATTATTAAAACTTAAAAGAACGATTGAAAAAATAAGTTTAGAATTTATGGAACACAAAACCACAAACAATTAAAAGAAGAAAATTGTAATGACTATAAGTAAAAATTATTCCATTAAACTAACATTTTTTAGAAGTATTGTTATGCATCTGGTATTGATTTGGACCAAAAGAAAATCACAGATTGATATGCTTAAGATCTGTAAGATTTTTTTATTGTTTTATATGTTTGTCACACTACAAATTAGGAAGTAATCTTCTTAGAAAAACTTTAAAATATTATTATATTATTATATTATGCACAAATTCTCTTAAACAATTTACAGAAATGTATTTAAGTATTTTTCCACAAAACACATTCCCTCTGACAGCTCCAAATAGCCACATATCACCTCACTAAGGATTAGTGACTCCCCTTTGTGCTTATTGAACTTGTTCCTATAAACTCTTCAATCCCTCCCAACCAATAAATGAGACGAAATGCCTAAATAAACAAGAAAGGGAAGACATTTAAAAACTCTACTACCCCCAATAAAAGGACTTCATTTTAAATGATTGCAGTTCAGAGTTGACACTTCACTATAACCGACAATATAGACATCCCCCACCCCTCCATTTATGTGCCTCCAGTAATAACACCCACCTTACCAAGCTTTGAGAGTTTTCATACATTGGCAGTTAAAGTCATTTGGCCTTTGGCCTTGTGCCTTTAGGGGTTAGAGGCATTGATTTAGGAGGAAAGATTAAATTAACCATAGCTAGACCAAAGAATAACTAAACGAAATAAAAAGGCAAAAAGATAAAGGAATGAGGAAGCACATTCGATGGTAATACCAGGAAGTCATTAAGCAAATGAAACCTTAGACTGAATAATTGGCAAAATTTCCTGAAACAAAAGAGCTCTTAAACTTTAAAGTCCTGTTGTCCCGAGACCAAAGAGATTGCGCTGCCACTTGGGTCAAGTCACGCTAAATTGCCAGCCCAGAGCAAGCACAGTCAGATTCACAACAAGTTGGACCAGGGAAATTTTCCTGATACTTAACACCCAGCTGTGTTTGTGGAAACATCAAATCAGTGCTATTTCTTTCTCACTCTCAAAAAATGCAAAATAGTTTATGTAGCTGTACCAACAATCAATCTTTATAGTCCACTAGGTAGAACTTTTTTTTCAGACTTATTTAGACTAAAGCATCTATAGACCAAGATTCTTCCTTTCCTTAATGTCTGGTATAGTGCCTGACGCTGAATGTGACTGATGAATGACTATGTCTGATAAGCGAGCCTAAAAAATATTCTAGGGCAAATAATTTTAATGTAATCTCTAGATATTTTCTAAATTCTGATTCCAGATCCTTCTGCTTTCACTGCCTGTATTTCTAAAAAATAATTCAAAAGAACTTGTGATCATTCATAAATGTTTATTGATCATTAGATGCTAAAGTTTCACTGTATCTTACCATTCATAGTTTTCTATGTTGTGCAAAATTTAACAAGCTACAGGGATTTTCATTTTCGTCTCCAAGCCCAGTGAGGTGCCACTTTTCAAGTTCTGTATTGAACACTAAAGTGCCCTTAATAAATGAGTCCAGATGGAGTATGTATGTGAGATGGGGTGGGTAAGTGCATGAGATGTAGACCACAAATAGCATGATACTCAATCACTCCATAAGATGCCACATGGCCTGGGGGAATTTTCCGTAGCAGAATCTAAATAACATTGTTCATTTACTAATGGTCTAAATATCATAATTAGGATATGTTGCTGCTATAGAACTCTAATTACTGATAAAAAGCAACTTTCATCATGACATTCTCTCATTTAAGGGAAATGATTATTATACCTAACTCTAGCTTTTCAATCTCTTGATCATTCCAATAAAGCATTTCTGAAAATGCCGAACACATTCTTGGTTTAGAATTGCTGTTCTCACTGGGAACTAATGATTTATGCCTTTTTCAAATGTCATACATTTGGAATCATTACCAGGTGAGAAACAAAATAACAAAAAGTGAATGTTTCAGAAACTATTAAACACAAGCTTACTATGGCTACAACTAGCCACTGTACTACTGCTGACAAGACGATTCCTCCACCCCACCCCTCTTTCACTCATCTCATACCAGAGGCATTGCCAAGCAAGCCAAAAGGAAGTTTAATCTAGTCAGGTTCAATTGCAGCAGTATGGTTCCATGTATCTCAGCATCCATCAGACCCACTGAATCTCTCTGCTAATATACATATCTGTACATCCCTAAATAACATTAAGGCTAGGCTAGCTGTATGAAGTAGTGACATGAGCTGCCTACAGAATATGATATCATAATATGATAAAGGAAGTGT
Organism: Pteropus alecto; assembly: GCF_000325575.1. Lineage (NCBI taxonomy): Eukaryota > Metazoa > Chordata > Mammalia > Chiroptera > Pteropodidae > Pteropus > Pteropus alecto. The sequence goes on from NW_006436284.1 coordinate 1,084,203, forward strand.
CTCTGTTAAAAAAAAAAAAAGAAACCTTCTTGATTTTTATTACAATTCCTGAAAGTCTATTATCAGAATGTTTTTAGACTCTAATGTAGCCCCAATAAAAATTCAAATATCCTTAAAAGAAAAAAACAAGGTAACCTATATTAGCTAAAATCTTGATTAGCTGGGAGCTAGCTGTGAACAGATCTTCCAGGTAGAAAATAGTAAGAAGTTTTGGAACAGTAGATAGTCATTCACTCATTCATTTAGAAAAGAAGCACTGACTGGGCACCTATTTTAATCTAAGAATTAATATAACTTTAGGACATAAGGATGCATGAGTGTGATTTCTATATTCAAAGATCTTAGAGTTCCCTGGGGACAACAGAAGTACATTTGGCATCCCCAATTTTACTTTGTTTAGGGTATCTTCCCTGCTCAGGTTAGAGCTGAGGTTAGTACTTAGTCTAAGGTTCTGGGACAACAGACAGGGTCCCCTTCTTCCTACCTTCTATAGAATAAGTACATGATATTTTGTATAATAACAACCAAATCTCTGTCCTTGGATAATAGTTCATTATATTTACCATCACATTTAGTAGTATTCATCACATTAATACAATAAAAGAAAAATAACATATGATCCTCTCTATTAATTCAGAAAATGCATATGAGAGAGTTCAACATCCATGTATGATTGAGGAGGAAAAAACATTTCATAAACTAGAAATAGAAAGGCACTTTATAAAGTAATAAAAGGTATAAATTTTAAACTGATAAAAAGCATCTATAAGGCAGGTGAAGAATGAGAAAAACATTGACCAGATGACTTAGATAGTACAAAACAAAGAAAAAAAGAAAAACAATGCAAAAAAGTACATATAGAAAATCTTCATAAAGTCCAAAGATGATTTAGTAGGATTAAAATGTGAGTCATGAGTTTAAGAGCATTGCTGGATGCAATGTTAATATTAAAAAATCAATTATATTTCTAGATATCAGAAATAAATAAAAATTAAATTTCTAAAACTATTTTTTACCATAGGAAAAAAAATTTACGTAGAAATTGAGAGAAATTAAAGAGGACAGAAATAAATTAAAGTTATACCATACTTTTGGATAGTGTAACTTTTCCAAACTTATATATATATTTTTATTAAGTTTATTGGAGTAACATTGGTTAATACGATTATATAAGTTTCAGGTGTACATTATCATTTGACAGCTGTATATTCTATTACGTGTTTATCACCCAAAGTCCAGTTTCCTTCAGCTACCATATATTTGATCCCCTTTATCCACTTCACCCTCCCCCATCCCCCTAGATTTGACCCCCTTTACCTTGTCTACCTCCCCCCTCCTCCCCCACTCCTCTAGTAACCACTAGTCTATTTAAAATCTTAACATTTTTTTGTGTTGTGTGGAAACTGAGAAACTAATTCTAAAATACATATGGTTATGCAAAGTGCCCATAATAGTAAAAACTATATTAAAGAGCAAGAAGAAGAAAGAATTATTCTACCAGTTATTAAGAGTAATAGGTAAAATCCACAATTATTAAAACAGTGTGGTAGTAGCACAAAATAGACAAATAGATCAATGCAAAGAGACTCGAAACAGACCCAATTCTAGGGGCTGCTCTGCAGTGTAGAGGGAATAAAATGATCTTTCAGTAAATGTATAATTTGGATAATTAATTACATGCACAAAAAGAAATAAAAACAGCTTTACCCTCACCTCACACCATACATGCCATTAATTCCACATAGGTTCAAGATATAAATGTGAAATGCAAGACAAAAATGTTTCTGGGAGATAATATAAGAGATATCATTATATCCATGGAGTTTAAACATGGCACAAAACACACTGACCATAAAGAAAAAGCATAATATATTTAATGTTATTAAAATCAAGAGCTCATAACTAATTAAAGAATGACTATAATTCAATTAAAAAATAGAAAAAAATGGACAATAGGTACTTCAAAATAAAGATGCTATCCAATGATCAATAAACCTAGTAAAATGTGCTTAAAATCCTAATGAATCAGAGGAATGTATACTAAATCCAAAATGAAATTTATTATGCACCCCCTCCCTCCAGAATGTCTAAAATTAAAAGACAAATAATACTAGGTACTGGCTAGTACAGGTAATGACTTTAATTCATAAAAGTGATATCCTAAAAGGTCAGTAAACATAAAATATATTTTTCAATCAGACTGATAAGAAGGTGCAAATTAAATGATCCAAATCATTTGGGATATTAATATCTTAACATTTACTAAAAGTAACAATACATTCATTCTTTGATTTTGCAAACTCACTTTGACAATCTGTTTCATGGAAATAAAATCACAGGGATATATGTTCTTGGTAGTGACAAAATATGGGAGAGAAGAGATCATTGACTATTCCATACACGGACACAGAGACACACAGATACACACGCTTGAATAAATCATACTGTAGGTAACATGTAGCTACTAAAACAAATGCGCTAATCATTAGCTATATTAATCTAAACAGTTGCCAGGGACATGTCATTCAATTAAAAAAGCAAATTACAGAGTTGTCATTTTGGTTTTAAAAAAATTCAAGTACAACAAGAACAAAATGCATATATGTATTGATATTTGTAAGTACTGCTTATGAGAAAGGAAAACCATGAAAGAAAGCACATCAGACTGTGAGCATGTTTCCTAGGGCAATGGATATAGAGATTTAAGGGAAAGAAATTGTTAACTTTTTCTTTGTCGTGCATTGTTTTCTAAATTAATATGAGTATGTAGTATTTCTGTAATTTATAAAACAATGTAATAAATAAAAATTTAAGCTGAACAAAATAGCTATAATCTTCATGTCTGGCGAAACATCTAATGTCTAAAAACTTCACTGTGAATTTAAAGCTCACTAGAATTAAACTCTCAAGAAGCAATTAGACTTTTTCTAGACTCCATGGTGGATATGACAAAAAACAAGGTTTCCTTGAGATAGATTGGTTTATTTGTTTTCTGTGAATCATTAATGCCTTTATGCATGACTAACGTGGACATTTGGAATTGATAGATTTTGTTATCTAGAAAAATACATGGCATACTTTAAAAAATTATTTTTATAGCTGTTGAATTATTTTGTTGACAGTTATACTCTATTTGGCATTCTCAATGCTGTCTCTTTCACATTTTTGTAATTATTTTATGATGGACATATTTAAACACTTTCTTAATCTTTCTCAATTCTCTCTGGCTTAACCAGAAAGATAACACTTTTTCTAAAAGTGTGAAATTAGGCACTTACTAAAGGAGCTGCATTTTAATGATCATTTTTTTGTCACATCTGAACAGTGCTGATCTGAGGTATCATATGAATGCTTTTGCCTTTCAATTTAAATAAAAGTAACCATTATAGAAAACATCAATGGCATTTTCTCAGTTTAAAATTTTTAAAAAGTGTATTCTGCATGTTATCTACGTCTACTTAATTTAGCAAGACAGCAAACCATAAATTAGATCGATATCATCTTTGAATTTTAAAATACTTTTTCATTCTTTGGGCAGATGCGAACTTGGGATCTTTATTTTCCCAATTATAGGTAAAAAAAAAAAAAAAAGAAAAGAAAAGAAGAAATTAAGACAGTATCAACCTGCATTCCTTTGATGACTTTTAACAACAAACTATTTTTTAACATTTGCATATCAAAAATTAGTAACTGTGTTGTATGTTTCAGTGTCTTAACTCATATGAATGTGTGTTTCAGAAAGCGGTCTCCATGGTAAACTAAACAAAATTTAGTAAACTTTTCATTGGTTGAAACAGTGCATAAGTTACTTAAAATGTTATTTTATTTATGGTTTGCTTTCTTTTTTTCCAAAAGGAATCACATTTAGATTACCATCTTCAGAACTATTCAGAACATCTTCAAAACTATTAATATGAATTTTCTTTAGAATTAATTTTAATGGTCCATTATTATTAATAGATTTTAAAGAAATATACATATGTGTTTACTTATTTTAAATCATTGACAGATTTGGCTTTAACAGTCTAACATATTTGCAAAATTGTTGTTTAGAGTTTAAGGATGCACTGTGTGGTAACAAATTAAAGCCAAAACTGTACAGAAACTGTACAGTAAAAATCTCCTTGACATCAGTCTTGGCAATGATTTTTGGATTTGACACCAAAAATAAAAATAAACAAGTGGAACTATATCAAACTCAAAAGCTTCTACACAGCAAAGTAAACCATCAACAAAATGAAAAGGAAACCTATAGAATAGAAGAAAATTTTTGCAAATCATATATCTGATAAAGGATTAATATCTAAAATTTATAAAAACCTCATACATCTCAATAGCAAAAACCCCAAACGACCTGATTTAAAAATGGGTAGAGGAACTTAATAGGCATTTTTTTTTTCCAAAGAAGACATACAAATGGCCATGAGGAACATGAAAAGATGCTCAACATCATTAATCATCAAGGAAATGCAAATCAAAATCACAGTGAGATATCACTTTACACCTGTTAGAATGGCTATCACCTAAAAAAGCAAGAGATAACAGGTGTTGGCCAGGATGTGGAGAAAAGAGAATGCTTATACACTGATGACAAGGATATAAACTGGTACAGCCAGTGTAGAAAATAGTATAGAGTTTCCTCAAAAAATTAAAACTAGAACTATCATATGATCTAACAACCCCACTTCTGGGTATATATCCAAAAAAAGAAAAAAGAAAAAGAAAATATAATTTTGAAGAGATATTTGCATTCTCGTGTTATAGCATCATTCATAATAGCCAGGATAAGCAAACAACCTAAGTGTCCATCAACAGATGCATGGGTATAGAAGATTTGGTATATCTACAATGGAATATTATTCAGCCTTGAAAAAAGAAAATACTGCCAGTTGTGACAACATGGATGGACCTTGAAGACATTATGCTAAGTGAAACAAGCCAGACTGAGAAAGACAAATACTGCATGGTATCACTTTATTATGAAAAATAATAATAATAAAAAATAAAAACTCAAACATAGAAATAGAGTAGAAAAGTGGCTGCCCTGGGCTGGGGGCTAGAAGAAGTAGGGAGAGGTTGATAAAAGAATAAAAACTTTGAGAGCTAAGATGAATAAAGTCTGATGATCTAATGTAAAACATGGTGACTATAGTTGATAATAGTGTATTTAATAATTGAAATTTGCTGAGAGAATAAAACTTAATAATAAATGTTTTACCAAATTAAACAAAACAAAAACATACATTGTCAGAACTATTCAGAACATCTTCAGAACTATTAATATGTATGAATTTTCTTTAGAGTTAATTTTAATGATCCATTATTATTGATGTATTTTAAATAAATATACATATGTGTTTACTTATTTTAAATCATTGACAGATTTGGCTTTAACGATCTAACTCATCTGCAAAATTGTTAGATTCAAAATTTAAAAATAAAGATTTATGAACCTTCCATTACCTCACTGTCATTTCTCAATGTCTTTCTCTTCTTATACCTTTCTACTATTATATGTATCTATATTCTATATTTTGTTGGACTGGTTATTTTCCTTTATGTGGACAAATTTTAGCTTTTTCCATATTTGAACTCTGTTTTGTTAATGGTTTTTACCTTAAATTTTACTTTTATCAAATGACTAATCGATATTTTTTTTTGAGGCTTTTTCAAATTGAAAATGCAACTCTGAGCTTTTGTTTGGTTCATTAGTGAACAGTGGTGTTACATGGAATAGCACTGTACTTGAGTTTGCTAGGGAACATGAAACAGGTGTGTACTTCGGAGATTTCTGCAGTGTGGATCTATGCCTGTTGTGTCATAGGAATGCTTGCTACTAGTGTTTGCTTCTCAAGCACTATACTGCAGAACTCACTGACAATTGCAGTGACAATTGCAGTGTCCAACTAATTAGATTTATATGTCATATTATCAAGTTAAAATGCTGAAATAAACCTTTATAGGATGGCCTTTAAAAGCTTCTGCAGAGAAACCATGGATTAAACATTATGCCAATAATGCAAACACATGTGAGCAAAAAAATGGTAGAGTTCACATTATCTAACTTTTAAAAAAACATTTGCTAAGAATAATAAAATTATCTAAGGATATTGGACAAAAAAATTTAAATAATTAAGAAAACTATCTGGATGAAGATTTATAACAAAAGTCATCGACAATTAACTTTTCCTTAATTATAAATTGTATCTTGAGATATTAACCATTAAAAGAAGTATATATAAAAAAACTATGAATAAAAATACTCGTATCATAGATACATGCCTTAAAGATTTGCATTGATGAATTATGTAAGTGCGAATATTTGGAGACCACGTCATAATGAACCGTGACTCTTGATTTACTGTCTGCCCTCTGCCCTGGAACATTGAGCCTTCTGATGCAAGGACTTCCTAGTCTGTGACCAATAGCCACCATCCACTACATTTGAGAAATTCATCCATTTTTTTAATGGGTAATTCAATATTTCATTTATTTGAAGGATAAACTTAGATCCTGTCATCAAGGAAGTTACAATTTGTTGATAACCAATTAATTGTGACTAATTAAGATATTTTTCCAACACATATGATACTATTCCTTATAGAAAACTTTGTTGCCAGTAAGGACTTAAATGTTGATCAGTATCCCGCAGCTACTTTATAAAAATCAAATAGC
>NW_006436284.1:1090990-1104138 GCF_000325575.1 Pteropus alecto
CTGAACTTGAACTAATTTCTCACATATGGTTTTGCATTTGAATCTTGTTTCTACATCCATCAGTTCTTTTGCTCTTGTTTCTCTAATCCGTTATAGGTTACCTGCTTTCCTGGTCTGCTCATCTCGCATGCTCTGGGCAGCCCCTCTCCAACATACATCAACTCCTCAGATACATACACCGTAGCAATGAAGTATCAATGCAACAATGAAACAAATCAAAGTTAGCAGACTGTATTTTCTGAAACATAGACTCTTCTAGGAAAAAAAAAAAAATTACCATTAAAAAAAAGAAACAGGAAAACAGTAAAAACAAACTAAAAAGAAACTTCATCATATTTGTTCATTGGTAGGAAAGTTAAATGTGATATACAGCGGCATACAAAATCAATTTTATAAGTGAGGTATCTGGAAATTCAAGGGGAAACTAGGTCACATCAGATTAGGACTTTAGATTCAAAGACATAATATCTTAAAGCATGCTGACCTCATATTCCAGAGAACATGAAGGAGACATTTAAGGAAAAAAGAAATAATAATGTCAAGTCCCTTCACAAAGGGAAAAATGATATGTAACAACTAAAGAACAGATAAAATGATAACTCAAAATTATGCTATTTGTTTATCTCATGCTTTTTATAACCCAAAAGAGATTTAAAATCAGATGAATAAAGAAATTTATACTGTTCCATAGAAATATATAAATAATGCAGTTGTTTTAACTATGCAACAATAAAAGTTTAAAGAGTTACAGAGACAGGACATAAACAAATAACATATTACTGGAATAATCATCTTAAAGATAATGACATCATTGTTCATGGAGCTGACCTTCTGATTTTTGGTAGATATCTGAAGAATTCTCCTAGTTCTCCAAAATCATTTCTATTATTCTTTCAGCTGCCAACAATAACAACTAACTTACTATGCTTCATTTTGGTAATTAGATCATTGAAGTTTGGAATAATATTTACCTGGTATATTTTAAGATCTATTGTAAAGTTATTTTCAGTCATTTCGAAAGCAAAAACACTTGCTCACTTGTAAACTGCTTCAATGCTTGGGCAAGGACACCAAGCATATCAAAATTCTGGTTTCCTCCCATCTCTGACTCCAAAAAGATTAAGATGAGAATTAATACAATTCAGCATGACTAGCATAATATTCATTCTCTGAATCAATTTATGCAGTAATCTTAAGAGTTCCAGATCTTAACCCAATAATTTCTAGTTATATCACACTTCACAATCTTGTTTCAGTTCTTCATATAATTATCTTATGTATAATTTTGTATTTGTTTTCTAAACGTGACATATGTTTTGGCAAACCAAACCTCTCTAAAACTCTTGCTTAAATAAATATATTTTCTATTTAGTGCACACCAGGCGGAAACTGTCTTTAATTGCAAAAAGCCATAGACTACACGCAAAAACATTAATATATCACAATAATAATCATACAATACTCATGCTCCAGAAAGACAAACTCACCTGATTGAAGGACTATACATGGCATTATGAAATAATCCTTACTATCCTGTGTTTGGCTGTTTTTCTGGGGTCAAGTCCATTGAGTGATTGCGTTAGTACAAAAGCTAGAAAGTTAGCAGGTTAGGAGATGGAGATAGATGTCATTGAAACCAGAGGAATGAACAGCCCCCAGGAATGTGTGTAGAACCTAAGTCCAAGAAGCCTGGAAAGGGATGTTCATCAAACCAAATGGGTAAGAAGCAGATGTAGAAGTTGAACTGAGGTGCCCAAAATCCAGGAAATTAGAAGATAGGAGTAACTGCAAACAGGTCCAGGGGGGAAGGAGTTTCTGGTGTAAAACGACATACGGTTTGCAGCCTATGATCCAGCTGGTCTCGACTTTGCACAAAAATATCTCTGAAGGCAGAGGAAAATCACAGAAGTCAGAACAGCATAAACCAGAATTGACAAGTAAATCCAGTATCAGTATCTACGAGAAATTTTCATAAACTACAAAGCTAAAAAAAATTGGAGCGAAAGTCGAAATAGATATTCTAACCTTACTTTTCCCAATTTAGTAGATACAATTTTCCCTCTCTGCTGTTTTCCTTGCTTCAGAAATAAATCTTCATCATTCGAAAACCAGCTAACTCTACTCTACTATATGGGTGCAATATTTTGAAATTCCTCTTCCCCCTCCACAACCCACAATCCAATGACTATTACTACCACCACTATCTCTATTTGGCATCTACTTAAAGACTATGAAAAATAGAAAACAACTGGTCAGGAATGTGTGTGTATGTGTGTATTTGTGTTGGGGAGAGGTTGTCTAGTGATGTACAACATCCTAGAAGGTATAATCCCTACAAATAAAGTGTTATGGAAAGACATGGATAAGAAAGAGCTGAGATCAATGAGTACTATAAGTTTTGAAAGCACTTTATTCAGAGTGCTGCAAAATTAGACACTGAGGTACAGGCGAGTCTATCTCAGGCCAACTGCACCTCACTGGCACCATTAGTCAATAAATCCTGGGCTAAGAATTTTGTGCATCAATCTGCTTTCAATTTGTAGTCCTGGGGAAGGATTCTGTCAGTTTACAAATACACAGGGGGTCAATGGCAACCCAATCAATGGAATTGAGGCATCCAAAACCAGATGGTGAGAAGTATATCTTTTTCAATAGAGCATCCACTAGGGCTACTCCATTACATCAATGAGACATAGTCCCATATAAACATTTGTTAAGAAGTGTCAGCTTTCTAACACCCACTGAGAAGGAGACATTCTGTGCCTAGAATTTTGCACCACTCCCACTAGACCACTGTGACTGATTTGAAGATGTAAATGAGGCAGCAGTTCCTCATTTTTACTTTACAGTTGCCAAAAGTAATAGCTAATTCATTCTTTTACCTTTATTTGTAATAATAGTGAATGTAGGATTGAGGTTTTGGAAGCCGAGTAGGTGAGCGGAAGCATAAGCATAAATTCTGCTTGCCTTCTCCATGAATAATATTATCGATCTCACTGCATGGATTCTAAGTGGGCTGAGAAAACAATTTTAACATAGGGATTTCGAAATTGAGATTGTTAAAAGCAGCAGCAATGGATTAAGGATTAACTTGTTTGGTGATTCATATGCAGGACAATATATATCTGGATGTATACACTTTAAGATGTTTGCTAAAACACCAGAGATATCTAAAATTCCTCTTACTATTTCATAGCCATTCCTTGAAAAAGAAGCTTTTGTGAGAAACTCAGAGATTTCGCTCTGCATAAACTTATATTTTTTCACGGTCCCTGAAGACTTTATGCCCAGATACTTTCTTATTGCCCAGATCCATTGATTTCGGTCACTGTTTCTTAGGCCACTCACCTACACTTGGGCCTCCAATCCAGTTGCCCGGTCTCCTGCTGACCTTGTTCTATAGCATCTGCCAGACTTTTTCTACTTTGGTTCAACTTTTGGACGAGGCCTTGGACCCATATGTTGGCCTCTTTACCTTTTTTATCATTTCTACACCCTGTGATTGCTCAAGCCCTAAAATGATCTTTTTTCTCTCAATTCAAACGAGACTGTTGCTTAAATTTACAGATTTAATTGGGACATTATACAGGCAAAGCCACAAAGACGAAAACAAATTGATAAAAATTATACACTTTGCAGTTTTTATTTGGTACTTTTGCTTGGTTTCCACATGGAGAAATCTGATGTCAATGGCAACTGAGGCCAGTAGTAAAGACAGCACTGAGCCCTCTTTCAGGGGCAGATAAAAATGTAAACAGATGTAATTGAAAGGTTGCCAACATTCTGTTAGGAGTATAAGCAGACAACAGGTCGTATAAATAGTTATTATCAGGTTCTCCTATTGACCGAAATATTCAAAGCCAATTTATTTGGTAGTACTTAAGATGGTTTTCTTTTTAAGTAAGAAAACTTTTCACTGCTGTTTATTCTGATAAATGTACATTTTTTCTCTTCAGATTGAGAAGCTTTCCAACAGACACGTTGCTGCCTATGTCTGAGTTTAAATCCTCTCACTTAAATCTCCACATCGGGAGAAATTTAGGTTTAGAAGACCTGTTTTTTAACTGCTCTCTGGCCAACCACATTGCACATTGCCTATCACTCTATTTGTGGCTTTTCTCTTCCCCCGACAATGCACATGGCTCAGGTAAAGAGTAGATGTGAAAACATATAAATAAGCTCTTCAGACTCTTAAGATTTCTAGGCCTAAGGTCACACTGAGTTTCAGAGTTTTGTGTACGGTTAATTTACTGTTCTATCTGTCTTGATGCTGAACTGATGTTTTTGTTTGTTTAATGTGAGTGGTCTTTCTAATCCCATTAAATGGCAACAAAGTTTACAAACGTAAATCCATTTTACTTTGATTTAGTGCTTTAGCAAGACCAGGCTTCACAAATCAAGGCCTGAACTTTGACAGCAAGAGAGGTTTCAAAAGGTGTTTTTCCCCCACCTTTGAGAGAAAAGGACTAAGACCTTTCCTGAGCGATTCCGTTTTTTCTCTTCTAAAGGTAAACACTGGGAGCGTGGGAGGTTGAGGGGATCAGGGACTTGGCAGAGTCTTTTTTCCAAAGTAATGCTGAGCCTAAAAACCTGAGGTCTTCAAGGTGGAATACAATCTGTGGGATTATTCCTGTTGTTTTTCTATTGTTAAATTAATCCTCATTCTTTGAAAGGAAAAATTAACTGTGAGTTTCTGTGAGGCACTGATGATGAAATTTTGGATTATGAGTCAGAAGACCTGGGGCAAGCCATAATCACCTTGAAGCTCACTTCTCACAGGCACAAAATGATAGCAATGATGGCTACTATTTATCGAACAATTAGAATGTGTTAGGTCCTCTTCAGTTTCTATCGCTAACCCCAACAATAGCCCACAGGAGTTTCTGAAAAAAATAATTTAGTGAAATTTACGTGAAAATGCCTGCTATGCTGTCTAATGTTGTTGTGAAAATTAAATGGGGCAATTTATGTAAAAATCATCTGAAAATTGAAGTTATTATTCCCACTGGAAAGGAATCTTGGCTACTTTTCTTAGTTAAGTCTTAATAAATGATAAGTCAAACTAAGAACACATAGATAAACCTTTTCTTCCCTGAGTAACAACTTAGAAAAAAGTCAATGTAATGCTTCTAATGGATATCATTAACAGGAAATTATGGAATTAAGATACTTAAAGTCTAGTGAAGAAATTTTACATTTGTCTCTGGAATGCAATAAGCACATCATTATTTATAAGAATGAAAACAAAAATAATCTAATTGACATGACCAATAAAGAGTAATAGTTAATTAGTGATTAACAAATGTTTTTCTAAGGGTATGTTTATGCTCTTGTTCCAAGAAAACTTTATACAACAAAACTATAGTATTACTTTTTATATATAGCATAAAATCATACATAATTTTGCATTTATTTGAAACAATGTTAAAAATTGTCACACATAATAGAGAGAGAGAGAGAAAGCAGGGGGGATGAAGGGATGAACTTTATTCCTGAAACCAGATATGCAAGAAATATTTTTTTTTACTTTTTAATTTTTTACAGTTTAACTTCTAATTCCGAGACTACATTTTATCTACCTGGTTAAAAAAAAAAATTCAATTGTCATCATTCTTGGATGTCCCCCTTACCTTGACTACCAGGTTTTTTCCTAGAGCCAAGGCCTTGGGTGACATTCATTGGCATTACTATGCAGTCATCGTTCCCCTGTTTGCAAAACCACTTCAGCTCTGTCGCTTCTTTGCCAGGTCTGACTTGTCAATATGCCCATATCTTATTCACATCTGGCATCTTGCTGTTTCCCTGTAAGGCCAGAAAACACAGACCTCTTTCTTTCTTCCTTTCAAGCTCTATTCTTGTCCTCTATGGATACCCCTATCCAGATATTCCTCCAAGGCACACTGTCTTAATCTGAGAATCTTCTTTAAATTCACTTACTTTAAACTCACTGAAGATTTAGATTTTTAGAAAACAGAAGTCAGTAATATTTGCAGTATATTTCTGTCTTCTGTCTCTGCTATCATCCCTAAAATTGTTCAAATTGAAAATCTTAAGATTGAGCAAAGGAGGGGAAAAAATGTGTAATTTAGTATAGTATGTATAATTTTAGTTGAGTATGTATAATTTAGTATCTCAGCATGGTAAGATGACTAATGACATCCATATATATCCAAATCCTAAACTCCAGAACCTGTGAATATTGCCTTATAAGCAAAAGACATTTTGCAGGTGTGATTAAGTCAAGACTCTTGAGACAGAGGTTATCCAGGTGGGCCTGATATAATCACAAAGGTCTTAAATGAGAGGCCAGGAGGAATCAGAGTCAGAAAAAGAGAAGGGGATGTGTTAATGATAGCGGATACTGGAGGGATATACATTGAAGATGGAGGGAAGGGAACACAAGCCAAAGCTGAGGAACACTAGAAGCTGAAAGGGCTAGGAAACTGATTCTGCTCCTAGATACTCATGAGCTCAGAGAGACTGATTTTGGACTTCTGACCTCCAGAACTTTAAAAGAATAAATTTATGGTGTTTTAAGTCACTAACTTTGTGATAATTTGTTAGAGTAACAATAGGAAACTAATACACTCAGAATTGCCATTATTATGACTAAATGTTCTCAAAATCAAAACTTTTCCTCAAAATAGTTGCTATTCTGTGTTTTCTCTTATCTGGGAGAACTGGGGGTATTCTTAAATATTTATCTTTTTAATGTGATACATCAGTTTATTTCTCTAAACATTATATATTTTAATACAAACAAATCTTGTTTTTCTTTGAGGAATTCATTACATATCTTGAAGAAGAATTTAACACGAGCACAATGCTACATAATTACTCCTTAATGTCATGGGCCCCTACCCATGAATTGATATGATAATTTTAAATATATCTGATCCTGTGGGATCCACATGTATTCATTAATTCAGAAAGAATTACAAACATTTATTGTTAATCCACTGCATTTTAGGCCTATTTCTAGTTCCTATGGGCACATTGATGAATAGAAAGAAAATGATCAAAACTACAAAGTATTTGTGCAATAAGAGAAATATATACAGAAAACTCTGTTGGGTCGTGTGATAGAATCTTACATTGTAGCCTCCAATGACCCAGTCTTAAAAATAGTCACACCCAAAATTAAATATAATCTCTAAAATTGACTCTGAATTTGACCAATGGGGTATGTGGAAACATAATTCAAACAAAGGCTTCATGAGTACCTGATCATTGGAGCTTGTCTTTTAGGAACTCTTGCTGTTTGCATGCAGATATCACACAAAGAAGTCCAAGTTCACCATGTGGAGAAAGCCAAATAGAAAAAGAGGTCTCAAACTCTCAGCTGTTCCTGTGAAAAAGCCAGACGTGTGAATAAAGCATCTGGGATGTTCCAGCTCCAGCCACCATCTGACTGAAAGCAAGATCAGTAGAATAATGAGGCAGCTTAGGACCTGCCAACCCATAGAATTGTGATCAAATAAAATGGTTGTTGTTTTAACCTACTAAGTTTGGGGCTGTTTGTTACACAGCAGTACAGTACTGAAATAGAAACTAATATCTGAAAGTGGAATGCTGCTATAAGAATAACCTAAAACATGGGCAGTGGCTTGGGAACTGGACAGTAAGGATACTGCTGATGGGGGCTTGAAGTGCACAGAAAAGATTGCTATTGCAAGCAGGAGGGAATTTGTGTTATATGTTGGTGGAACAATTGGTGAGACTGTCAGTAGCTGTAATTTAGAAGACATAAAACGTGCCTAATAAATCTTTGGTCTGGATAAAGTGATTTTTTTTAAGGCAGAATGTTAAAAGTATAATCTGGCCTTTTTAAAGCTGTCTTTTATAAAGTATTTCAAAAGAGAAATGAACTAACAAAGAAAATGTTTAACTTTTCAGTGGAATTTAAAGGAATTATTTACAAATCAGGACTTACTGATTTTGGAAAATAGAACTGTTCTTCAGTTTCAGAATTTCCAATTGGCCAAAAGTTTCAGAGTTAGAAAAACCCTCAGTGCAGTTATCAAGTACAAAGTGTTGACAGTAAAATGTGACTTCAGGGTAGTAATGAAATCAAGGGTACAGTAATAAGACTCCTTTTTGAGTTCTGAAAAATAGTTAAGATGATGTTTAACAATCCTCTCAGTTATACAAAAACATAAGAATTTTAAGGGTATGCTTTTTATACTCTCTATGCTAGACAAGGGAGCTCTTAACACTTAAGGAAATTGTTCCATAGCACTAGAGTTAGACAGGGTTCTATTTCTAAGAGATTTATAAGCCTGGCTTTTGTCTAATAGACAGGATTATAATTTGATCATCAGGAAACCCACAAAGCTTTTATAGAAATTATATTGGCTTGGACTAAAAGGGACAGAGACACTCAAAGCAAAGCAAAACAAAACAAAATCTTGGAGCTCTCAACCTTCTATAGGTCAGAAACAGGCTAAGAAAACTATTCACAGGCAAACGTAGGCCAGTCTTATGGAAAATGAAGTCTGTCTCAGAAGGCAGAGCCTGAAGCCCAGAGGGTGGAACAAACAGCTACAGGAAACCACTCTCAGAGCCCAGAATTGAGTCCTAATGAACATAGTTTTTGTCCCCAGAGCAATATAAAGGGCTAGATTTCAGAATTGCTACAGATTGGTAGCTATGTGCTTCTCATAACTGTTTCTCATTCCTGAATAAGATATTCTAATGTGGCTTATTTGTCCCCCTCTTTCCATTGCATGTCCCCGTTTCACCCTCAATATACAATGTGGGTGGTAGATAACTTTAGTTCACAGGTCTTCAGATAAGGGGGAACTGCAGCTAAAGAGTCTCATCGATTATTTGAATTTGATTTCAATAATGAGATTCTGGACTTCAAGTCTGAGCATTATGCCCTAAAAACATGAGGCTTTGGTGGTCTTACAGGGTGGGGGAATAAGTACATTTCACAAGTGGGAAGGATATGAAAATCACTGGGAACCAAGGATGAACTGTGATAGACTATTACTTTTTTTACTGAGGTAAAATTGACATATAATGTTATATTAGTTTTTAGGTATACGACATAATAATTTAATGTTATGTATATAGCAAAATGATGATCAAAATAAGTCTAGTTAATATCTACCATAGTTATAAATTTTTTTCTTGTGGTGAGAATTTATAAGATTTACTCTCTTAGCAACTGTCTAATATACAATATAGTATTGTTAACTATAGTTATTATCTTGTACATTATATGTTCAGAACTTATTTATTTTATAACTGGAAGTTTGTAACTTTTGACCACCTTCACCCATTTCTCCTATTTCCTGCCCCCCGACCTCTGGCAACCACCAATCTGCTCTCTGTATTTATGAGTTCAGTTTGCTTTTGTGTTTATTTGTTTTAGATTCCATCTATAAGTGAAATCATATGGTATTTGTCTTTTTCTGTCTGATTTATTTCAATGAACATAATGCCCTCCGGGTTCATTACAGTTGTAAATGGCAGGATTTCCTTCTTTTTTATAGCTGAATAATTACATAAACCACATTTTCTTTATGCATTCATCCAACAATGGACACTTCAGTTGACAGGTTCTGGCTCAGAGCAACCTCATCTTCTTTCCTTTTTAGGCACTTACTCCCCACTATTGGGGGCAAGGTAGAAAAACAGGGGAATTAGGTGTTGTTGAGAGAGAGATGTCTCTAGTCTCACTCTGGTATTGATTGGTTTCCCTTCTCCTAGTATCTAATATTGATATGATGCCTAGGTGACATGTGGACATAATTTTTTCCCCCTCACTCTAGACTCCTTTCCCTCTTCAAAGGCTAGCCCTGGCCTTGACTCCCTTTGCCAAGTCGAAGGTACAAAATCACTATCCTTTCTCTAAAAAGGATATCTAATCATTTGACCTCTATGATCTCTTGAGGAGCTGGGCAGCTCATGCCCACCATGAACCCTCATTCTCTTTTATATGTAGTAGATAAAGAACCATTACTATCCTCTCTTGTACCTTTAAAGAACTGCACAGTAATTGGCTGGGGAAAAGGTTGCTCAATCTTTCCAAACACATTTGACTGTGACTCTCTGATGAACTGAGGGCATAGCCCATTTCACTAGCTCTCCAGGCTTTAGAAATCTCTCTACCAAAAGAGAGAATAAGTTTCTATGTTCAAATTTCAGAGAACGTGTGTCAATATCTCTAATTCTTTCTCATATTTAAAGGAAAGCAACTGAAGAGAACAGTGCGACATATTGAGGTTTTCAAAACGTTCTGAGAATTTTCTCACTGAAATCGTCTATAGTGGTGGCTTGAATTGAGCTTTTAGTCTCTGAATCTGAGAAAGCATCTAATTGGGAAAGACAAGATTACATGCTTCTCTTGGGTCAGGCACTCTTTAGCCTTTATGAAAGGTTGACCCCTCTATACAACATGAAAGTGATACAATCAAATTTATAAATGTGTAAGTTGTGAAACATAGTTCAGCAATCAATTTTAAAATTGTAAGCAAGACTTTCTACAAGACAGAAAATGAAAACAAGGCTTATTATGGGGTTATATTATAGAGAAATTAACCACCAGTGGCTCAGATTTTGCATCTCTAATTGATACTAATTACTAGATTTTAATGATATGGCGGCAGCTGTTTTTAAAAGGAGATTTGTGGTGGAGTAGATTATTCCTCCATTCTTTACTTCATCCACAGTAATTGAATTATAAATCCATATTCTGGCATGTAATCATCAGTGTCTTCCTATAGCTGGCAGAGCAGACTTTCCCACCCCTTAACACAGAGTGTTTTCGTGTGACTATCTTTGGTCAGTGGGATATAAGCTATGTGACAAACAGAAATTTGTAAAGCTATGACGTAATTGGCCCTGTGCTTTTGAACCTCTGTCAGTACAATGAGAAAGACACTCTTAGGCCAGCCTCTGCTCCCACAAGGTTATAAACATGTGGGACAGAACCACCCTTAGTTAAACCCAGCTGGCTTCAGTGAGAGTCCAGTTATAATCAGTAGAGCCATCCAAGAAAATCCAGCTTATGCAACTTTCAGACAACCTGAACATAAGTGAGTATAAATGATTCAGTATTTTAAGCCACTTTTGTTTCAATAATTTGAATTTTTAACAAAAGTTTTACATGATTCTGATGCAAGAGATACACTGAGCCTTCTATTTTCCCTACCATTCAGTTTTGGGATTGTTTTTAATACAACATTATTTTGGTCAGAGTTAACTGATAAAGGAGTCGATATTGTCATACATATTATACATACACATTAGTACACACATTCCCACATACACACATATCCACCCCCCCCATCTCCCACCCCCTGCCACACACACACACACACACCTGGCTTAGAACCTGCAGGGAAATTTCCTTCTTTTTCCTTGACTTTCTTTTCTAGTTTCCATTGTTGGTATCAGGAAATGATGCAAGAAGGGTCATCAAGAACCAGATAAAATAGTATGTGCCCAGTTATAATTCAGTAGCCGTAAGAAACCACTGAAAGATTTTAAACAAAGATATCTCATGTTTATATCGTGGTTTAAAATTGTCACATTATCCATCAGGTGTGCAGAAGTGAAATTTTATTTTCCTTAAAAAAACCTATTTTTGCTCATAGCCCCATATCTGCTAATGGAGGGAAAAAACATAAACTTGGCCCTGAAATGCAACACGGTTTCTTTCAGTTCAGAACTTAACATCTTTTAGGTTAACTGAGTCAGTTAAAGGATCTTCCCCTCCCCTACTTCTCCCATTTCCACACCACTTTTTTTTTTTTTTTTCCCTCTCCCTGGGAGCTATATGAGCATGAAGAAAACTTACAAGAGTGGGATAGGAGCAGCATCCTGTTCCATGAACTATCTTTTCAGTCTTAACCAGTTTCCACTGTTTTATTCATTTCTTTCTGGCTGTGTCATCTGCCGCTATTTCTCCGGGTCATACCACAGCCTCCGGTCAAAAAACCCATGTACCAAATACATTCTCAGTCCCATTTCTATGTGTGTTCAGATCCCCAGGCCTGTTATTATCACTTTTACATGCCTTGACAGCCAGGAACTTGTGAACGTCTTCCATTCACATGCAGACTGTGGGGAACTGGAGTCAACAGTTATCTTGGACCCATTCTCTCTGCTTAAATACATTGCATGGCTAAAGGAGAAGATACATATAAATCACCTAGCAATCTCTTTAAAATGCAGATTCTTATTTAGTAGGTCTGGACTGGGGTCCCAAAATTCTATATATGAACAAGCTTCCAGGTCATGGCGATCTGGCCAGGCCAGATCTCATTAGGTTCCAGAGTATCTGGACACTAAAAGGTAGAGTTAATGTGGAAGAAAAAGTCGGAGAGAGCTTACCATCCTCTAAACTTCCAACCGTCTATGACTCTTATAACTTTTATCCCAAAGCTCCGCAAATTTACTTTCAAGGTAACATTTATCACCCTGTATTGAAATTACTTTCCGTTCCCCTCAGTACCTTGAAATGGCTCTCTATTTGTGCCAAATTCTTTTGGTAGTGCTTTTGCCTGATGAAGTGAGACATAGAATATTTTTAATAAATCTGTGACGAATGATCTGTGCTCTCAATTTAGGTTTACAAAATATGCTGGTATCCTTACCAAACCTCTGAGAGCTATAAGTAAACAAAACAAAACAAACAAAACAAAACAAAACAAATCTTCATCAGCTTGTTTTCTTTCATTTAAAATGTGAAGTGAACCACCTAGCCAATTGCACTTTATGGTTACTGGATTTTAAACAAATATAAAAGAAATATATATATAGTATGTAAAACTGAGAAGATTATCAAGCCTTCTCCTTCTTCCTCTCCACCTTCATCCTGTACCCCTTGCCCCATAAATCTATTGGCTAAGTTAAAGAGCTAAAACTAAAATATTATAATTAATATATGATTGAATTTTGTTGTAGGATATATTTATAAGATTGTAATTCATCTCAGACGTTCGTACATGGTTTCTCTTAAATAATGAAAGGAAGTATAATATAATGAAAAATTTTGAAATATACACTGCTTCTGGAAATGCAACTTTTTTCAATATATAAAAATTATTATATTCTAAGCTTTCTGTACAGCATTCGAATAACCAGTTGGAGAAGTAATGATTCAAAGAAGAGAGGAGGAACTGACACAAGTAGCA
>NW_006436284.1:1104176-1130943 GCF_000325575.1 Pteropus alecto
TTTAATCTGTGAATGACATTATTATCATTAAACTATTATTTTCTAACTTTACATTAGCTCCTTTTGGGTCCCTGAATGCTCATTTCATTTTAAGGCCTAATCCAAAATGAAATACAGCATTCTCTTTGCTTTCTGTAGAAACATCAGTGACTTTCAAATTATCCAAGAAAAAACAAATTACCAAAATCAAACTTGTTTCAATAAATTTTCAATGATTCCAAGCAATACATATCTACTGATATACAGATCGTGGAAAGTTTTAGCTTCAAAGTATAAACTTGCAAAAAATTTTAAAGGACTGAATATAAAGGGGGTTATGGAAAATATTTGGTCACCTTAATTATAGGTTTAAATACCACAAATGCTATAATAATACTTCTCACTTTACTTTTTTTTGATTTCTAAGCAACTAAACAACTTCACAAATGTTAAAAGCAATATCCCTTTAAAGTAGGACTTTTCCCTTAACCCTCAGCATTGTTTACAGATTGACAAAAACAGGATGAAAAGTAATTGTTTCCTTGGAGACAGGTAAGGTACTCTCCATGCCAGAGCTGCTCTGAAAATAGTAACCATAATTCCTCCCAATTTTTTGCTTTTCCTCTCTATAACTGTTAATTATAATAAAACATACTCAAATGTTTTCCTTAAATAATAGCCCTGGTCTGCTATTGTTTTTATTAATATTATTGCTTATTTCATTTATTACTATGAGGATAAGACAATTTGGGTGTCTCTTATCCACCACTCCACAGTATTTTCAGCAACAGATTATTTTCTCTTATTTGACAGTGTTCTGGAAACCACCTACTTATTCATGTTTGATGTGGTCAGACCACTGTGGTGAACTAAAGATCATCATTACCGTTCATATAGTGTTTACATTTTGTTTAGCAGGGGTTTCATATTAGTGGCTACTCTGGAAGATGTAGCTCAGATAATTATGGCAAAAAAATGGTAGAGGAAAGTCTGAATGATGCAGTCTTAGATTGGAATTCTCAATCTTGCCTTCAAATGAACAAATACGTTTTTACTACATTCACAACTTATCCCACACTAACTCTTAAGCACAGAAATTTTTTTTTTCATGATAGATAAAATAATTTATGTATTTTTTTCTTTAGAGATTTTACTTTTATGGATTTCACGTTTTAAAAATATTTTGCCTAAAAAATTAAATTTTTCTTAGATTTGTTTTACACGTTTGCAGCTTCCATTAATTTATTAAAAAAATATTTTGTGTAAACAAAGGTGCTGTGGCTCTGTCCTCAGATCCTTAGACAGTTCTCCCTTCGAAGTTATCTATTCTGTTACATGATAGCTTAGTAGAACACAGTAGGCCATTAGGAAAATAAGCAAATTCTTATCTGGAAGTCATTAACTAGAATCACTCATTCTCTTTCCTTTCTTGCCTGGAAGTTGGTTCTTTTCTCATCCTGGAAAAATATTTTGATTGAGAATTAAGTGCTGGTGAAAGGTGAATATGTGGCAGATGGACTGAAATGAGGAGGAGACTAAAACTACATTTGTCTCTGTAATAGCTGAGGGGTGTTAACAAAGACAAGGTCAGTGGCTAGCTGCTTGCTGACCTTGCTGTAGTTCAGTGCTTAAGTTTCGATGTAGAAATTGCAAGTTCATAGCTGATCCATTCTGCCTCACTAAGAGGGCTTCTAATCCATGTCAGGCGGTAAGTAGCTTTAGGTAAGAGTTTTAATACACAATCCTTGATGATGATCCATGAAATCACCTAGAATTGCAATTTAGTACTATTAGCCATTACAAATTCAATGAGTCATCTAAATTCTGAAGACATCAGCTGAAGATTGCATTCCTAGTTCCAATATCAATCTCAAGGAAATATCCTGATGCAAAATCATCAATAGCAGAGTAAGATAAGGGCTGGAGCAGAGTCCCTCAGTCAGATTCCCTACTGGTGTACATAGTACATAAAATGAGCAGAATCTGAGGGATCTGCTCAGCAGAAAGAAAAATATACTTTTCTTTGGAAAATCGTGCTATTTTTTAACAGTATAGAGGCATGTGCATAAAAGGAGATTAATCATTATAACCCTTCACCTTCCTGTAAATTTGTCATTTATAATTAAATTCTGATATAAATACCCATTTCATATTCATATGTCAAGGTTTCTCGTTCTTTTGTTTAGCTTTCTTATACAGAGCAAACATGAAGTAAAACTAGATCTGTCTCTCAATTCGAAGTCAGCACACCGCTCCTGGTATTCATTAACCAAGTTTAGAAACCGAGTTAACATCATAATATAAATTGTTTAGTGATTTATTGGATTGCAAAGGCATCATGTTTTAGAACCTATATTATTTCATTTATGTCAATGAGGACTGAGAGTCTGGGGCCATTTAGTCAATAGGCATAGTGCTCTGTGATGTTTTTCTGGAACGTGTATGGTCTATGAGCACACTTTTGGGCGGTGAACTTCCATTAGCCCCCACAGAGATTCTGTCCCAATGCCCAGATCGTGCTGAGCTCCGGGGAGAAGATACAGAAATTCAGAGCCAGCAACCGCGCTGGCTGATAGATCCCCCCACATTTCCAAGATCTGGAAAGACAAGGGAAGTGGACAGCTTGTAGAGGACCTTTTACTCTCCTTCCTGATGATGTCCTGGAACATGCTTCATTGCTGACCCTATCTTCTGAGAGAAAAGGCCAGGGAGTGGGGTTTTACAGTAATTCGTGCTCAGCTTTGTGCATCAGAAAAATAAAGAATAATGTGTCTTTCAAATAAAATCAATATCATTGAAATTAAATTACAGAAAATGTAATAATATTGTGCTTGTTACTTATAAATGCAATCTAAATATTACTTCTCAAGGTAATGTAGATTGCTTTTAAAGGAAAAAAATTATTTTCGCAGACCAGAGAAGGAGACTAAATCCAAGTTTGAGATTCCCCAACAATATTTTTACGAAGATAGAACTTATTTTGTAAATTGCTGGAAGAGTTTATACATTTTTTTAAATTGCCTAATTTAAAGTTGGTAGTGTCATAGAGCCTGTGAGTGAATACAGCTCAATCTGCTTTCCTGAAACTCAGTAATATACATAGTTTATAATATTTATGTATGTAGTAATTATGACATATTCTACTTATAATAACTAGATCAGACAGAGATCAGTGGGAACCAATAACTAGATTATCAATGAAGAAGAAATGGTCACTGTGCCACAGCCAAAATGTATTGAAGCAAAATATTGTAAGACCTGGCCCCATATGATGACTTTCTGTGGAAAGATTGATAATAATGGATACTGGGCATGGGAGAAAAGTCAGTTAATCGTTAGTTTATAACAGAGTAATGAGAAATTCGTCATCTGACTTCCTGCCCAACTGGCTATGTAAATGCACCCATGGGATAGAAATGAGATAATGGTGAAAGCCTTTTGAAATCCCCAAACTTTCCTCATTTAGAGAAACAAATGCAGAGCCCCTGACTTCAATATAACCATTTTCTAAAATTCTGAGGGAATAAGGTATGCTCTATCATATGGAGATTTTTATTTTCCTCTAGCAGGTCTCAGTTTTTTGGAAAGCCCAAGTTAAAAAGAAAATTCAGAATTTAGTTTAAGGAGGTAGTGAGAAGAGAAACAAAAGGGGAAAAACATAATCTCATGTAGACTAAAATTTGATGGTCAGATCAGAGCTAAATATGATCATTGCCACACTAAAGAAAAGAGGAAGATTAGTTGGTTGGATTGCTGATCGAGCCTTTATTAAAAATTAGTCCTGTGTAAGATAATATTTTTCTATCATAAGAGACCAATTCTGTAATTCTTGACAGCTTTTTCATAAACACTGACTGGATCACAGAAAGAGCCAGATATTCTGGTTTCACTGTAAATTTATCAACAGAATTTTAAAATATATGTCAGTTCTATATATACAGAAAGTATAAATGTATTTGAGAACTGTTTGTTATTAATCATAATAGATGTATTTTACTGAGTGAGCCCTATGGACCAGGTGCTATGCTAAGAGCCTGTATATCTCATTTCAATTAACCTTTATACTAATGCTGGGAGTAGGTATCAAACCAAGTTTGTGAGATGCCCAGAGTATCATAGCTAGTAAATGGGAGACACAAGATTAGAACCCATCTATTTCTTATTCTCACATTCTAAGCAACTTCATTATACTGCTATTCCATTATTTTCTGTTTCTTTATAGCCATTCAAGACTAGGTGATATATTAATTAATTCACAGGTTAATATAGGTTGTAGATTTTAAACTGAGCTAATAATTCAAGCATTTGGAATTTGAAGTCCAGTTATAGCTGGCTTTTTTTGACTGCATTCTTACAAGAAATCCAGCAAATATTACTTTCTCTGTTTCTGTGCTATTGATAACCATATGAACAGATTCCACATGAATGATATAAGACCTCATTAGATAAATAGTATATGTAAATAATTATATCTCAAACATTATTAAAAGAGGAAATGAAGTTGAGAGGTAAAACTTTTTGTTCTGCTTAATCGGCCATAGCCTTGATGCCAGAAGCATTAAGGTTCATAAGGCTAGAAAGGTACGTAGTGGCCACACACACACACACACACATTCATCAGACCAGTAGGAACCAAGATGGCAGTATTTTGTGTGAAGAGGGTTTACAAAGGGTTGATTAATTAATAAAGTGAGTAATATTATTAGGCTACTAAAATAATTTTGAAAACCAATGGTCCCAATTTATTCTTGGCTTCTCCAACTATAGCTAATGTATTAAATTTCAGTTCTAGGCATCACATTTTAAGAGGACTATTGCAAGTCTGTAATATCAAAAGAGAATGGCAAGATGATGGGGATCTACTAGTAGTATTAATATTAAAATAGCCAAAAAGTCCGGGCAAGTTTAGGAAAATGAAAGAGAAGCTTAGAGAATTAAATGATAATTGTCACCATTATTTGAAAGCTGTTATGGAGAATCAGTACAGGACTCAGCTCTGTGTGGCTCCCAAGGACTGAATTAGAGCCAATGGGTAAAAGCTATAGAGAAGTAGATGTCTGGTTCACTTAGGAAGAACTTCTAGTCATTATTACTACACAATAATGGAAGAGGCTGCCCTAAAGTCACAAAGAGTAGAAAAAATAAAGAGGAAAAAAGAAGGGAAGGAAGGAAGGAAGGAAGGAAGGAAGGATGGAAGGAAGGAAGGAAGGAAGGAAGGAAGGAAGTAAGGAGGGAAGGAAGGAAGGAAGGGTGAAGGAAGGAAGAGAGAAAGAAAAGTAAATGTCAGGGACAGGAGAAGAAAAAATGAGAGGATAGAGAAAGACCGTAGAGGAAGCAGGGTGAGTAAAATAGCAAAACTGTAACAGAGTCAGAGTTACGGGATCTACTTCGGAAATCAAAACTATTACATCCGGGAGAATTTAAATATACATATGCTGGGTAGTCGGGAGCTAAAAATAGGTTTCTTTCTACTTTACCTTTAGGGAAATTTTTTAAATTATTTAGTAAAAAAGTAAGGGGTACAAATTTAATACTTCCATTTCTAAATTGTTGTTTGGGGATAACACCAATTTTAGTCATGTAAAGCATCTTGTATGATGTTTTTTTTTTTCATCTTCTATTAAATCTTTTCTGGATTAAATATTCATTAGTTCAAATAAAGCTATTGTTACTGGTTAAAAGAATTATATAAACTCAGAGTGATTTTTCTGGGTTTGCTTTCTATTTAATTAAGCATTCAACTTCATTATCAAACCGTATTGTTTTAAATTAAATTTCCAAATAAGTATGCTTGGGTGTGAAATATTTTGCAAAACTCAAAGAAAAAAGTTTAACATTCTAAACTCAAACCATTCTAGTGGCTTTGTAAAACTGAAACTTTTGGGGGTTAATTATTGCCAAGGTTTTTTAATAATGGTTTCTAACCACACATACCCAACAAAATTTGCTTTTCGAAGCATCCTTCCTGCCCATACATAAGTTAATAGTGACATCTTGTGGTCAGAATTTCCTTTAAAAAATGCATTTATATATGTATTTATATGCACACACACACACACAGAGATATATACACATATATAAATATATATATATGCAAAGTACTTCTGTTTTACTACAAAAATATCCTAATTTCTTCTTACATTTCCAAATATTTTTGTAGTGCTTGTTGACTACACAAATCTTCTTTAATTGTTGTTAAATTAGTTGCTGAAAAATCACAAAAATGTAAGTCATGTGCGCTTGATGCCACGTGATGACACTCTGCCTCTATGGTCTTCCTCCCCAAAACCCATAACCCCAGAATAACTGTGAGGAAAATATCAAACAAACCCAACTTGAGAAGCGGTTTTCAAATAACCTGACTATAACTCTTTAAAACCGTCAAGCTCATCAAAAACAAGGAAAATCTGGGAAGCTATCACAGACCAGAGGAGGATAGGAGACGTGACAATTAATGTACTGTGGTACCTTAAATGAGACCTTAGAACAAAAAAAGAACTGTGAAAAAACTAGTGAAAGCCAAATAAAGAATGGAGTTTAGTTAATAGAAATGCACAATTCACCATTGTGATACATGCACCATGATAATATCAAATATTAAAAACAGGAGAAACTGGTTGAAGTAGGTATATGGAAATAGAATTCTGCAATGTCTTTGCAACTGTTTTGCAAATCTAAAACTATTATCAAATTTTTTAAAGTTTATTTAGTTTAAAAAATACTCTCAAATTATGAAATATCATTGGATTTATTGGGTGGGACATAGTACCCTTCTGAAAAATAAGAAATCAAAACAGCTAAAAGATTTTGCAATTGCTAAATGTTTTCGATTTTATGGAGTGAACTTATATTGCTGTAGAAATGAAATTAATAAAAGCCTTATTCTTTTAGAGAAGGCCTTAAGGCTTAACCTCAGATACCACGTCCACAAATTCCTCTTATTGGATCTTTCCGATCACAACCAAGACAACTTCATCATGGAATTATAAAAACAATGGAGGTAGCTGCTGTTACTTTTGATGTTATCTCCTATCCATGTCTCACCCCCTACTCCAATCCTCCTCTTTTCTTCCTCCTCCTCCTCCTCACCTAAGAACTTTCACACTTGCTGTTCTGTCTGCCTGAAACTCTTTTCCTCAGATATCTTCATGGCTCACTTCCATTCTCTGCTCAGATGTCCCTTATTATAAAAGTTTTTTCTGATCAACTTTTATAAAAAATCAACCTCTGTCCTTGTCTCATTTTACTGTCTTTCAGAGTGCTTGCCCCCAAAGCTAAATATTACATATTTGTTTACTTTCTATTTCACTGGGCCAGCATGTAAACTTTATTAGACAAAGAGTTTTATTAGTTTTGTTCACAGCTGAATCTCCAATGCCTGCCACAATGTAAAGCACATTTTATGCACTCAATAATATGTGTTCTATGAGGATAAAATCTCATTCTAAACCTGTGTCTACTATTTCAGTCCTTCTAACTAGATGTACAATGAGAAGAAAACTGATCTGTCTTCTGCATTACAGACTACGTCAGTGACGTCTCAGCTCCCATTTCTGTCTTCTTCTTTGCTCAGGGTCCACACTACATGCTCTGGTTATTCTCCATCCGCACCTGGCTTCCAAATCTATTCTCTGCCCTTCACTGCCCTGCTCCGTGAACTGAGAAGCTGGGCCATGAGCACTGCCTCCTTGGGCTCCCTTGATGACTGGTTTCTGGCTGAGTATGCATAAAAAGCATGAGAACAGAGAAGTTGGGATATTTCTTCCCTGTGTCCGCCCTGTTTTGTGCCTGGATTTTTGATGATGACAGCTCCTATCAAGTGGTTCCATCTTTAAGATACTTGTCTCTCTGGGTCTGTAATGCACTTTTCTCTTTTGCCCTTCAGAACTTAAGATAAGCATGTCTGCCTGCAGTTGCTGGCCTCTTAGTTTCACCATCCCTCGTTTGCTCTCTTAACCCTGGGCACATCTTTGAAGTAGCCTGTTAATTAAAACAGCTCCATTTATACCAGATAGGGTAAATTCTTTTTCCAGCCATGGCCCAGAATGATATACTTAGAGCAGTGGTTCTTAAACTTTAGCATGCATCAGAATGACCTAGGGGACTTGTTAAAATACTGCTCGTTGCCCACCATCCCCAGAGTTTCTGATTTTAGTAAATCTGGGATGAGGCCCCCAAATTTACATTTCTCACAAGTTTCCAGGTGATGCTGATCCTGCTAGTCTGAGGACACACAATGCTTATCACCGCTCTACAGTATATTTTTTCCATGTTGGGGATATGATAAATGAAAAGTTCCCATAAACGTGAACTAGATATTGTGTGAGTGTTAGAGGAGAAGGAGCTGAGAGCAGAATGAAGAAAAAACAGTATCTGTTATCTCATTAGGATGTGTGAACTACTTTGATTCCTCTCACAAATATCACAGAGTGCTAAATAATCATAAGAGCAAAAATTTATTGAACACTCAATGTGCCTGTCTCACTCTTCTAAGCACTTTGAAGTAGTATTACACCATTTAAACATAACAACATCCTTATTATGTAGACACATTATTATTTCCAAAGGCGAATGAAGGGAACTAAAATAGATTAAGTGACTTGCTCAAGCTGGCAAAGACAAAAAAATACTAGAATCAGGACTTTTACCTAGGCAATCTGACACAATTGATATACATATCTGCTAATCTGAAAAAGAGGTGCTCCTGGAATCGGAGTACATGAATCATTATCATGCATCTAACCTACGTTGTCAGGTGAATCATTACCAAGGGTCTTATTCCTAATGTTCTCTAATGACCTAAAGGTCATGGTCATAAAAATTCTACCTCTTTTCATACAACCTTACTGTAGACATAATGATATTTTCTAATGAACTCAATATACAAATAATTTAGTTCCTTGAATGAAAGAGACTGATCCTCATAGATCTTTTAAGTGCAATAAATTCTAAGGGTCTTTGTCATCCTTTTTGCAAACTAGAGATTGAAGTCCCTTCTTTTTGTGGTGCATTAAATTTCAAATTCATTATATGACAGGCAAGTTGAGGGATACGAATATTTGCCAAGTAATGTACGAAAACCAAACATGGGAACGTTAAGGGTTGCTTCTGTGTGAACATATGTATATATGTATGTGTTCATGTGTGCACATGTGAATATAGACCTTCCTATCCAAACTGAAGCCCATGGATTCCAATCACTCAATCTGTAAACTTTATTGTCCCACATCTCTTTTTGACTTTTTGTGTGCCCTTCTGTGCAATCATCAGCTGCCTTTTCTATTTAATTGCTGGGAAAAAATTAGAATCATCTAGATTGCTGCCAGCAAATTCACATTTCTACACTTGGATATTCCCTCAACAATATTTCAACAGAGTTCAGCCAGAAATTTAGGCCACAAAGAGTTTTAATGTAGAAAATTAGAAGCAAGAAGGTTGCTTTTAGGAAATCCA
Organism: Pteropus alecto; assembly: GCF_000325575.1. Classification (NCBI taxonomy): domain Eukaryota; kingdom Metazoa; phylum Chordata; class Mammalia; order Chiroptera; family Pteropodidae; genus Pteropus; species Pteropus alecto. The sequence continues at coordinate 1,113,609 of NW_006436284.1, forward strand.
GAAATGCAACTATTACAGGAATATCACCACCATTGGTCTCAGCTGCCTGTAGTACAGAAGAAAATGATTTATTAATGATAGGGAAAAACATAAAATTTTTTTTTACACATTTATATAAAACATCAAGGTTGAGAAGTACCTCTTAAACCGATTTAAAAATGAGCAAAACATAAAAATATGACCACATTGGAGTTAAGAAATTATTTTTATCAAATAATACGATAAAGTGAAAAGTCAAGCCAAAACTGGAAAATGTATTTGCAAATCATTAAAAAAAAAAAAGATGAACAACTCCTGAACAGACATTTCATAGCAGAGGAAATACAAATGACTAAAAAACATTAAAACATGCTCAAATTCATATTACTAGTCAGAGAAATGCAAATTAGAACCACAAAAAAAAAATCATTTTACACATATCAAATGAGCAAAAGTTTAAGACTGACAATATCAGGTGTTGCTGTTTATAAATTCCGAGTAAGTGAAAACAATTTCTTTGAAAAAATATTTGTCATCTTACTAAAGTTGAGGATAACCCAACCATTCCTCTTCTAGCACGTAGCATAGAGAAGATAAGTTCAGGGAGCATTGTTTGAAATAGCCCCAAGTAAGAAGCAATATGAATATTAAGCTACAAGAGGATTACCCTATTGAAATCTATGCATAAAAAGTAATACTTTATAATATAAAAATAATCAAATTACAACGATAAAATTCAATATAGGTAAATTTCAGCAACTCGAATTGAATGAGTAAGCCCAACACAAAAGAAAGTTCATAACATGACTTCATTTTGAACTTACAAAACATTCAAAAACATGCAAAACTATACCATATTTAGTCAAGACTGCCATGAAAGGTCACACACGTTGTTCACTGTACAAGTCCAGGAGTGCCATTCAGAGAGTAAATATTTAAGAAAATCTACTCATGATAAAACTACACAAACGAATTAAAAACACATTTCAGGAGAGTGGCTACCTCTAGGTGGGCAGGAGGAGGGATAAGATAGGGTCACAGTGGAGGTGAAATTCTTCAAAGCTACTGATACCATTCTACTTCCTGAGCTGGGTGATGGGTACATGGCTATTTATTTTGTTTTATTCTTTAAAATTTAGAACATATTATCAATATTACCTCACATGTATTTAACATTAATCTACATTTTTTTAAAAGGACTCACGGACTCCACTTTCTCGCCTACACAACCCGGAGCAAATTGTCTTCAGTTCATCCAACAGTTTTTTTCACACTGTCACTAACAGCTTCTTTATTCTCAAATCAATAGAAATTATCTGTTTCTTATTTAAGTTCTCTTCAGAGTTCAACACTATTTGGAATTCCCTAGTATGATTTTTATAAAACCATTCTCTCCTTGTCTTCTCCCTACCTCTGAAGATGTTTCTCTTTCTTTACTTTGGCAAATCTCTTCTAATCTGCAAACCCCTAAAATATTAATGTTCATCAAGATCCATATGACTCTCCATTCTCACTGCTGTCTCAAGGCAATCTCGCTTATGCCCATGCTTTCAACCTACCACACATTTGTTGAGTCCTTCATCTGTATTTCCAGCCTAGACTTTGGTCTGAGTTCCATTGTCATATAGCTAATATTTGATAACAGGATATCCAAAACTAGGCTCATCATCTTCCCCTAACCAAAACATACTACATTTGGGAAATAATTCTACCATCCATATCATTTCCCTTAGGGTTATTCCAGATTTTCTTTATTTCCCACATACAAGTTTAGTTTATTATACAGTCAGAATGTCTCTCCTATAGATCACCCTCTCTATCACCACTTCAGCTAATTTTGTTCAAACTCTTATAATCTTTCTCTTGACAATTTCAATAACATTGTTAATGCTTTCTATAAATCCATTCAGACCCATCGTATTTATTCTTCACTGCCATCAGAGTTATCTTTTCCATATGCAATAATTTCTCTGTTCATAGTTCCCCCATGGTTATTTATCTCCTAAAGGATCATATGCAACATTTACATAACATACAAAAGCTCTGCACAGAGATACAATCATTACAATATAAAGGATGAACTCAGGTCCAAAATCTTCAGCCTACATCAAAGACTTTATGTTCTTATGACTGTGGAAACAGGCCAACCCTAGTTGCTGGGCTCAGGGAATAATGGAGGTATAGCTATAAATGAAGAAGCTTCTCTGTCAAGGACATCATTTTCTCTCTAGTTCAGAATGACATGTCTTGGGCATAGGCCTAAGATTCTGTTTACTTTCCCGTCAATGTAGAGCAGAATGGCTGGACATGATGTCATGCCTTTCACCCTGTTCCTCTCTCTGTCCTCTGTTTTCCTGGGGGAAGCCTCTGCAACTGTTTTTGTTTGTTTGTTTGTTTGTCAGCTCAGGTTGTAGGCCATTGAACCTGCAGTGAGTTTCTTCCAATTTCACTGTTCCAACTCTAGATGGCTTCGTTCAGTTTATTCTCTGTTGATCTTTACATTTCTTCAGGTATCTGATAGCTTCTTCCAATTCCTAGCCCTGAATTTTCTACTTTATCCACTCCGAATTTGAACTTGTGTGAACAGAATACTAGGCTTTAACGTAGAAAATCAATACAATCTAACCCAGAAGCCTACTACTTTGAGTTAGAATTCTACTATATGATTAGATATATTCAGCAAGTAATTGGCCATCTGATGCAATAATATACCATGCATCTATTCAGATTCTGGCAATATGTTACCTTTCTTCCTAACTTTTTACTTCTAAATTGTTTTATTTTGATTTGTAAAAGAAAGAAACAATTTGAATTTAGTAAAGATAAATTAGAAATTATAGGAAGGAAGAATGCCAAGAATTACACCCCCTGCTTTTAACTTTTGATAACATTTTATTGCACTCTTTCTTGGGTTTTTCTGTGTGTCTTTATGTGCACATATTTCTTAACAGATCATGCAATGTACACAGACTGCTTTTAATTTTAGTTTTTAAACTTACCTTTATTTCAAAAACTTTTTACTATTTTATAAATTTTATCAATGTTTTTATATCTTGTTGGATATGATTTTAAATTCATTTTTAATTTAAATGTACTATAATTTATTTAAATTGTCCCTTATTATTACTTTGTGTGTATGCTATTTTCTATTACAAATATTTACTATTATAAATGTTTGCAATTTATTATTATATTATTACAAATGGAGCAAGATTACATCGCCAAGTGTCAAGCCAGTTATTCTCAATGTCTTTCCCTCTTCTCCTCTCTGACTTTTACCCTGATGCCATTTTCTCTACCTCAGACTACACTGAAGGTTAAACAGTGATTCATATAACCCTGAATATGTTTTCAGGGCTGTTTTCCTTCCCACATAATGACTATACAAAATTTAGTCTAGAAGAATGGGAAGAAGAGGCAAAGTGGCAACCCAAGTCCAAGGAAGAAAGAAGACAGTCTAGAGGAGCAGAGGGTACACTAATTGGGAAGAGAAAGGGAAAACAGTTCTATCTTTTTTAAGTATAGTTAATATACAATATTATATAGGTTATATTCATTTCAGGCGTACAATATGATTTGACATTTCTATATCTTACAATGTGATCACTCCATTAATTCTAGTAATCATCTTTCACCATGTAAACCTATCATGATGCTATTGACTATATTCTTTCACCTTTTTCACCCTTTTCCCTACCCCTTCCCTTTTAGTAACCATCCCTTTTGTCACTGTTTCTATGAGTCTGTATTTGTTTTGGAAAACTATTGACACAGGGCCAGGAAGCTGAGTGGAAGAATACACAGACAAGCAGTCCTAGAAGGAGGAAGGCCCCCAAATTCAGTCAACAGTCCTAGGATCTTGAAACATTCTTGTTTAGAGAGTAGGACTTAGATCTGCTGGGGGATGGAGGTGGGGTGATGATGTCATGAAAGGTGAGCCTCTCACCTTGATCTGGGCAAAACTAAACTTTTTTTTGGGAGTTGGGTAGCAGTCGGCTGTCAGCATTACAAGTTGTACATATATTTTTTAATTTCTAAAATTATACTGAGTCATTTTCTTTGACTGAACTCAGTTATTACCTCAGGGATAGAAGTAATGGGCCTTTTAGAAGGCTGAATGATATCACCAAAGTACTCTCCAAAAATGTGGTAACAATTTGCTTTCTCATTATGAATATCATACTTTGATGTCTATTTGTAAGTCATTTGAGGCTATTTTAACTACTTGAGTTATTTTAGGAAAAATTAATTTTAAGCTAACTTAGATCAACGTGAATTTGAAAAAAATCTGATGACTACTGAGAAAAATTATTGTTTTGCTCCAGTCATATTGCAGATGTTTCCATAAAACTGGATGATGACTTTGCTTGCAAAAGACATTTAAAATATCATATGCAGCCATATGTTCTAAATGTAACAGATTACCGCTATATGCATGAGTTAAGGAACACTGTTGTGTAATTTGAGAGAACATTTGAAATACATGAATTTCAGAAATTCATATTACAGACATGTTCATATTTCAATGACAGAGAAATAGGAAAATATATAGCTCGTGATTGGAGTATAATCAGTTTGGTAGGACACTAAGCCATATTAAAACCTGGTCCTATATCCAAAGGTATATTCAGATTCACTGATATCCCCCTAAGAAGTCCTTGTTGGAGAGGAAGGACCACAAACGATGCACAGATAGAGAACAGCATCTGGGTAAATTCACCACTCCAATATTTGAGGAAGAATCATATGCATGGCCTCTGGGGGGCTCACTTCTGAACTGTGAGTAGATTGTGATTCTGCTGATCCCTTAATTTTGATATTTTATTCATCGTGGACTTTTTGAATTAATTTTGATTTTTAAGACTTTTTATTAAAATATTATGTTCATTACTGAGTTTTTTGGCACTCCTTAGGTTTGCAATGGAGGTGAGTGAAACACCTTACTCCTGGCTCAGTGTACTTGCCCCAAATACTCTTCTTTCCTTCTCTGCTCAAGACAGCAGGATACGCATGTGGCCACCAAAAAAAATCAGAAGTTCCTATTATATTCTCAAACCATACCTTTCCTCCACGGACTGTTTTTCATGTTTCTGAAGGCTTCCTTCTTTCTTACCTCACCATCACCAAAATGCCTGACATCTAACATACAGTAAACATTCAATAAATCTTTGATGAGAACATAAGTGAATAAACAGAAGAGTCCAAACAATAAATAGGGATACTCAGACGGTGAGTTTTTCATCATTCACTTAATAACTGTTCAAGAGGAACCAAGTATTAAATGGCTGCTGATAAAAAATAAACTTTACATAGTCTTCCAACAACGGGTATTTTAAAAATGAAACTGCTATATCATGAGAACTAATTAGTTTCTAGTGATAATAATGTGTCTCCTCCTCTTCCTTACAATATTAACAAAAACATAATGCTTAACTTAAAGTGCATCTTGTTTGATTTTTATCTTATAATGATCCTGTGAGAAATCAGAAAAGGTAATAATAATTTCTATATTACAGATAAGGAAGGTACGACTTGGTGGGTTTAATAAACTTCATCAAAGTCACTCAACTTATTTAAATGGTGGAGCCAGGATTATAACCTAGATAACCTGATTCTAGGTTCATGCTCTTAACCACTACACTTCACCATATTGATCACTCTTTTTCCACCCACGTTCTTTGACCCCTTGGCCTAAATGAGCAAGATGTACTTCTAAAACCTTGCAAGTCTCACTCTACTTTTAACGGATAAGTATTTAAGACATAAAGAATCTTTCAAAAATCTCCTCTACTAAACTGCAGTATTACACTGTTGTTTTGTAAGACATAGGGTGTCACGAAGAGCAAGCTCAAAGCTCCTCTGCTTTCAGTGCCCAGATGTGCTTATCAATTTGCTCCCGGACCTGTTCATACCAGTTTTATTTATTATTGTAGTTATTTAATTTAACTAAAATTGTTTAAAATGATAAAGGATGAGTACGAAAAGAAAATTGCTTTAAAATTATGAAAGCTAATTTAAAAAATTCTGGTGATGTTTTTCCAAAACGATTACTGTTGAATTAGATGTGTCTGCGACAGTGGTAAAATTAGAGGGAAAAGAAGAGACATAAAAGTCTAAAAAGATTCTATATTCGGGTTGCTTTGTAAATATATGCTTTAGCTCCACATTAAATAAATCAAAAACGTAAATCATAAATGCTTTGTTATGGATGTGGTTTATACAAAAAAAATAAAAACACCTGAGAATCCCAACCAGAAAATCACATTTATAGGGAAGGACTTGGTACTACATCAAAAACTGGCAGAAGTTTCTGTAATTTTTATTTATGATTTAGGATACTTTGAAGCTATTTAAGTTACTATCTTTAAAACAAATAGTTCAAAAAAAAAAAAACAAAAACCTGTTACTAATTCCAATATTTAGTTGTCAAGGTACTTCTATTCCAGAAATATTTTCACTTTTATTCTAGAGACATTTGCATTTCAATCGCAATTTCCAGAAACAGAAAAACAAGGAATTTCTCATAGAATGTCAATCCTAGCAAAAAAGAATGAGACAATTTTAGGATCTGAAGCTTTGTGTTACAATGAAGCACTAACAGAAAAGTGGTCATCCCTTGCATGAGGCTAGCCCCTGCTATCTCACAGTCTCAAGAAATTTCTTTTCTTACTTACAGTGCAGCTGTGATGCAGTGCAGTTGGTCCTGGCAAACAGAGGTTGGTAGCAGATTTTTGGACAGCTTACTATATCAAAATGACATCCATTCCCTTGTTTTTCTTCTGTATTAAATCTTAACCAAAAATAACATTAGGCTTGCAATGTGTCAAAATGCTAAATTATTATTAACATATGTAAAAATATAATAATAAATGTTCTCGAGAATCATTGCACAGGTGATTGCTAAGGATTAAAAAGTAAAACAGTTCCTACTTAAAGGTGCTCACAGATTAGTAGGAATCAACTCGTGTGCTGAAATAATGAATTTTAACACAGCAAAATATAACCATAATTCTTTCGTAGTTTATTCATTTCCCTTTTTTCAGTTTAATCCAAGTATATTCTTCTTTTTGAAAAATTATCATTAAACAAATTATATATCAATTAGCATACAGAAATATGGCATTATTTTCTCAAAGATTAGCAGTGATCTTTTGAGTGATGCTTGCCTTATCTTAAAAGCAAGCACGTATTATCAAAAAAAAAAAAGCTAGAACGGTAGTTTCAATAATACAGAAAAGACGTGATGAGCCATACACAAATGAAATCATTAAAGTTAGCCAAGAGCTAGAAACTCCCGTTCAGAACGTTCTTAAATGACTTCTGGCAAAACTGTTGCCTGGGTCCAAGATGCAAACGAAAGTGGCAGCAACTCCGGTTTAAAGGTTTCATTCCTACCCGCCAGACCTACGGAAAACCTATTGGCTCCGAAGTTTCTCCTTTCGTCTACAAACGCTCCCGACCACGAAAAACTAAGTTGGAGAAACCATCTGATTGGCTAAGTAATGGATGACGTAAGTTTCCCAAGCCCACTGAGAATCGGCCTCCCGAAGACTGGCTCAGATTCCGCCTTCCGATTGGTCCTTAAGGCAAGAGGGTAGGGGCAATTGCTGAAGTTGACCTCTGGGGTCGAAACCGTGGTCAAAAATGGCGGCGGCCAGGTGTTGGAGGTTTGCGCGCCGCAGTCCGGGGCTGTCATTGCACACCGCGGCCGAGGCCGCCGTCGGGGCTCCTGAAATACCCGGTCCAGATGTCGCGGCGGCCCCCATCGCTCGCTACCCGCCGATTGTGGCCTCCCTGACTGCCAAAAGCAATGCGGCCCGGCAGCGGCGAGTAGAGAAGTGGCAGGCGACGGTTCACGCGGCCGAGTCTGTGGACGAGAAGATGCGTATCCTCACCAAGATGCAGTTCATGAAGTACGTTGTTTACCCGCAGACCTTCGCCCTGAACGCCGACCGCTGGTATCAGGGCTTCACCAAGACCGTGTTCCTATCGGGTCTGCCTCCGCCACCCGCGGAGACAGAGCCCGCGCCCGCCCTGGACCTAGCGGCCCTGCGCGCCGCCGCTTGTGACTGCCTCTTGCAGGAGCACTTCTACCTGCGGCGCAAGCGGCGATTGCCCATCTACCAGGAACGTGAGGCCATCGCCTCCCCCTTACTCGACCAGCTGGTGGCCACCCTCATGGGCCTGCTCAGCGCACACAACCCCGTCCTGGCTGCCGCCGCCCTCGGTAAGCCTTGAGCCTCCCACGCCGGGCAGGGTAGGTGGGGATTGTAGGGGCCCACTCCGAAACAGACTTGTCTCCTATTCATTCTCTCTTTTGTCAGTTTTTTTCTCAGTTCTTTGACTCCTAGTTGAGGACAACGTGGTTTAGTAGCGGTCACTGCGCGAGGAATATGGAGACTGGGTTGTCGCACCTGTAACTGCAACTCTAGGCTAGTAGCCTAAAGACTCCAGGACTTCAGTCCTTGACTCTGCTTTGTGAAGGCGCAGCCAAATGGAAGAGCAGTGTTGGTTAAGAGAAGGGGCTCTTAGAGAGTGGGACAGACCTAGGATGCCTTTTTGGCACTTGCACCAAAAAGTTACGTGACCATATGTCAATTCATTAACATTTCTCATTTTCAAAATGAGAATTACGATAATAGTATTTCATTATGAAATTGTTGAGATTAAAGGTGATATTGATTAAAATACCTAACATTTATTCAGTACTTTGTGCCTGGCCCAGTTCTAAATCTTATTTATGCCAACTAATCTCACAATAACTGTTTACAGTAGGTAGCATTGTTTTATAAATGGTAAAAATAAAAAACAAAAAACCGAAGGCACAGAAACCTAAAATGTATCTAGTCAAAAGAGCCTGTAGCTGATAGATTTGGCTGTCAGGATTCAAACTCAGTCAATCTGGGTTCCCAGTTAACAATCAGTAACCTCTCTTTAATGGATAGACAGTTAAAAATTAGTGTTTCTGACATATTCATCATTTTATATCTACCACCCAGTAGGCATCTTAATAAGTATTTATTGAATCGATGTTATTATAACTCGAGATATGTGCTCAACTGAGTCTTACAGTGTCATTGTTACTTCCTCTCACTTGAGAAGGAAGTGATCTTGAAGGAAGCATCATAGACTTTGACTGCTCCTGATTGATGGCCTGTTTAACTAAATTAACCAGTTAGTTAACTAGAAAACTAAGTTAACCATGTCAACTCAGGTTCCTCTTCTGTAAAAAGGAGACGATGACAATTATTTATACTTTTCAGTTATTGTGAAGGTCAAATTAGTAATTTATAAGACAGTTCTGACTCTATTTAAACTTTTTATTTCTGGTAACATTCCTGTTCTCTTAACTGAGAAAATTCTTTGGTAGTGACGGTACAAGTAGACAATAAATGTTTGGTACAAATAGTGATGGTACAAGTAGACAATAAATGTTTGCGTGTTATATTTATGTCATGATCATTTAAGTTAAATGAGCACCTACCTCCTACTCTATGGAGTATTTTCTGATATATTTTTATATCAGAAAGTATTTTCTGATATATTTTTAATTAGTACAATCATTCTTGAGTTCTGTATTGCTGAGGTTAGTACTCTCGTAATAATCAAATTTAAATGATCAGATAAGAAAATTTTGAATATCTTTTGGTAGATTGTAAACGCCCAGTTCACTTTTACTGGTTACGTGGTGAAGAAATTATTCCTCGTGGTCATAGGAAAGGTCGAATTGATGCCTTGCGATACCAAATAAACGATAAACCGCACAACCAGATCCGAATATCCAAACAACTCCCAGAGGTAAGGATTTATTTATTTATTGCATATGTACCTATTGATGTGTGATGAGGAAATGTCATAGGCACACTAGGTAATGGGCTAGGTGCGTTAAATAGTGTTGGTTGAATACTTGCCTTTTGAGTTTCTTTCAAATACATCCATCTGAAATTCTTTTAAACTTTTTTAGTCTGCTATGGTGTACATATTCCCCGAAGGTCAAATAATCATTTTAAGTGGGTAAGTGGGGTTAAGTCATCAGTTTTCAGGGACATACGAATCTTTTCTTTTTCTTACTATAAAAATATAAAAAACTGATAATAGTTTATGAGTATAATTTATAATACCTACACTACCTTTTCACAAGTCGAGGCATTTTTCTAGTTATAAGCTGGTCATGTTACATACATACAGTTCTTTTGGAGAAAAAAAGTATATTTTGAGTGTTGTCTGTGTGTCCATGTCAGAGGTTGGCACATTTTTTTTGGTAAAAATCCACATAGTAAATATTTTAAGATTTGGGGGGCCATAAGTCTATGTTGCAATTATTGATCTCAGTTTTTAAGTATAAAAGTAGCCATGTACCACCTGTAAATGAATGTGCATGGCTGTGTTCCAATAAAACTTTACAAAAACAAGTGACTGGCTAAATTTGATTCATCATTAGATAGTAGTGTTATCAAATCATTTTGTAAAAACATCCTATTTTAAGATTTTTAAACCTATTATGAGTAAAATTTGTATTAGTGCTGCTGTGAATTCACTTATGACTTTTTCTTTAAGTTTGTGCCGCTGGATTATTCTGTACCTATAGAAACCCCTGTTATGAATTGTAAGCCAGACAAACTTCCTTTATTCAAACGACAGTATGAAAATACCATATTTATTGGTAAGTTTATCATTTGATATATTGTACTATAAATGTGTCTAAAGTGCCTTGTGCAGATTTGCAAATTAATTCTTGATGACTAAGGTTCAGGTAGTCTATGAGCAATATAATTTGTAATCTCAGGTTGCAGTATGCATGAAAATTGGAAAGAAAATATTCTTTCAGCTCACCATTTAAAATTTTACTATTTCTACTGAGTTAGCAGTATTTAAATTTAAAAATAAATAGTTACACTTGTTAGACTTTGTTGATTTATTATATAGAAAAAGTAATTTGTTTTTTCAGAAGTAAACAAGTATAGAACTGGAATTGAGGCAGTGATTGGCTTTTTTACAAAAGCCTGCCGTTTATATCACGCTCTGTGATAATCATCACAAATATAAAAATTAATAAGGCCTGATTCCTGCCCTTATGCAGTTTATTCTTTTGCTAATTTTTCTTTGTCTATTAATCACTAGCCAACTTCCAGAAGATTTTAAGGAATAAGCTTTATATTAGTCTACCAGACCTCCTCTCCGTCACTGTAGCCTTAGAATTATAAGGAACTTTTGACTTTACCACTGAAGTCAAGAATATCAACATTTTATAAAATATTGACCCTTGTTTTCTTTACTTAGCAGCATCATATAAAAGTCAATTATTTTTTAAATTGAGAAGGTATGTAATTATTACATTAAATAACATAGTTTTTAAAGTTAGAAGTGTTTGTATCCTTTGGCAAAACGACAAGAATAACAAAGCTCCTTATAATGGGTTTGAAAAAACTGAAATAATATGGAATTTTAAATTAGTTTTATGTATATTCTTTTGACTTATCATATGTCAGATTGGGCTTTATGATAGCTAGCAGACTGTACTTTCACGTGAAATTTACCTTTATTATAATCAAGTCAATAAATAAACCAACCTTCCCTTGTATATTTTGAATACTAATCACACGATATGTAGAGGAGAAAGATGGGTTTAAAACAAATACTAAAAATGTTCTCCAGATGTGCTACATGTTCATTTCACATTTTTATTTTGCTCTTCAGGCTCAAAGACAGCAGATCCATACTGTTATGGTCATACCCAGTTTCATCTGTTACCTGACAAATTAAAAAGGGAAAGGCTATTGAAACAAAACTGTGCTGATCAGATAGAAGTTGTTTTTAGAGCTAATGCTATTGCAAGCCTTTTTGCGTGGACTGGAGCACAAGCTATGTATCAAGGTAAAATAATGGTGTGTTCTTGGAAGATATCTGACATTTTTAAGAAAATAGTTCAAATTGTTTTTATCTGTTAAAATGTAGGTGGAATCTTAACATTTTGAAAATTTTTACATTGGCACAAAATATAGTTGTTTTAAAATCCATAATGAAATATTTTACATTTGTAGTTGGCAGGTGGCACTTAGGTAGTTACTTTGATCTTTTATGTTGATCACTTTTGTTTGAGAGTGTTTTTTTTTTCTGACTGTGTTTTCAAGTATTTTAAAGACTATATAGCTAACTAAATCAACACTGTAGATGATAGTAGCTTTCTGAAGCCAGAAAAGGAAATGCTTTGGTGGATTAAATTTTAAGTTAAATCACAGCTATCCTTTATAATTTTTTGAAGGCCATATCCAGGATGTGGATTAGGCGATTGGTCATTCATTCAGTAAATAGTGAATGTTTTTTGTGTACAAGCACTGTTGGCCTTGGAGACCCATGTTCAATGAGATAGGCAGATCCTCCTCTCCTGGAACTTATGTTATAGTGAGGAGAGTAAAGGATAATAAGCATGCAATATTTTAGGTATTGGTAATACTATGAAGAAAATACACTAGAAAGGGGTAGAATGATTTATAGTGTGCAGGTGTAAATGGGATATGGGGCAGAATCTGTCTAAACATAATAATTTAGAAGAGGTCTTCAGAAAAATGACATTTGACCAGTGACCCGAATGGCAATAAGCTGCCTATACTTAAACTTGGGAGAAAGACACTTTTAGGCACAAGGAATGGCAAGTAAGTCTCTGAAGTTGAAACAGACTTGAGGTGTTTAAGGAACAACATGAAAACTAATGAGGAAAGCAGAGGAAGAATGGTCAGGAATGAAATAGAAGAAGCCAGAAGTCATATTGCATAGGACTTTTAGAGTCCATTTTGAGGCATTTGGATTTTATTATGAAACCTGAAGTAATATAATATGTAACTAGTTTAATTCTATATAAGTACCCAGAAGGAATTTTAATACAGATTTAATTATTGCTAGGTTCACCTTTTTCCTTTATGTATATATTTTAACCTTATACTCAACAATTGTTGACTTACATTTCTATAAAAGAAGTAAATGTACAGAGCAGGAATAGGATTAGACAGAATCAAAAAAAGTGAGGAACCTTTCCTGAAGATGTTAGAATGGCTCTGTTTACTCACGGAAGATAAAATATTTTTTGCAATCTAATTAAGTTCACATTTTAACAGTACTATTCATTGGGTGTCTCCATTAAGGTTTGACCCTGGCAGTAGGATTTAAAAGTATTAAAGCCAGTCAGCCGGGAACAAGAAGCAGTCAGAAAATTTGAGTTGTAAAGATATTAAGGCACCCTGGAGCCTTATCACCTAAGACACACTAAGCGAAATGAAAGCAACTCATAAAACAAATTTTGAAATACATAAAGGAAGACACAGAATTTGTCTGAGGACATGGTTCAAGTACTTAGAAAGTTAGGTGTTTTGCTGAAGGGCTTTTTTTTGTAGAGTTGGTGAAATAAATGGCCATAATGATTATTGGGTGGCAGATGCTACTGGTATGGGGAAAATTTGAACATATTTAAAGTTGATGAGTAATGATGTAGTTAATACTAGATGTAGGGGAGATCTGCATAGATATAACTTGTTACAGGTGGAAAGCTGTTGAAGGCAGAAATTGTTGAAAAGATGTATCATGAGTTTGGTGGTACTAGGCAAGAGGAAATAATTCTTGATGCAGACATAGAATATAGGATTAGAATGAGAGAAAGCTTTGAGGCCTTCAGGAATTTGGTAGGTAAAATATCTAGCTTTTAGGAGGTATTCAGTACCCTCTATTGCAGGGGTCCCCTAGGCCATAGACCAGTACCCGTCCATGGCCTGTTAGGAACTGGGCCACACAGCAGAATTTGAGCAGCAGGCGAGCAAAGGTTCATCTCTATTTGCAGTGGCTCCCTACTAGCATCACTGCCTCAGCTCCACCTCAGATCATCAAGCATTAGCTTCTCATAGGAACACTGGGACTAAAAAGGTTGGGGACCGCTGCAGTCTAATGTATATGTTTTGTTTTGGTAAAATATATTCTATGTAAATTTCACTATAACTTTTCTTCTATAGGATTCTGGAGTGAAGCAGATGTTACTCGACCTTTTGTCTCTCAGGGTGTAATCACAGATGGAAAATACTTTTCTTTTTTCTGCTACCAGTTAAATACTTTGGCACTTACTACACAAGCCGATCAAAATAACACTCGTAAGAATATATGTTGGGGGACACAGAGTAAGCCTCTTTATGAAAAAATAGAAGATAATGATGTGAAAGGTTTTAATGATGATGTTCTACTTCACATAGTTCACTTTCTACTGAATAGACCGAAAGAAGACAAATCACAGCCATTGGAAAACTAAGAAGAGACATTTGATTCAGGAATTCGGAAATATTTAAATGTCACTGATGAAACAATAAAAATATTTTTAATGATGAGACTTGTGACTGCCAAATATTAAATGCCTTAACTTTTGAAGCAAATATTTGTTATGTTAACCTGTGATTAGACCTCTCATTCTACACTGAAAGATTTAATTTTAGGTATATTATTGATTTAAAAGTAATTTGATTTATATATGACTAACTGATGAGACTAATTGGACTATCTTCAATGCCTGATAATACCTGTGATTTTAAAAGTAATATAAGGGCAGTAATTCAAATGCTTGAGAATATATATGTTTTGTTTACATTTTTCTTTTTTGTTTTTAATATTTTTGTTAATAATATAATAGAATTTTCAAAGTCCTTTCAAGCTCCTCTAAAACATGAACAGCATTTTGCAAGTATAGGAAACTGAGGCTCAGAGGAGTTAACAGATGATTAATAATCCAACTGATGAATTTATGTACAACTTAGGTTCTTAGCACTTAGAAGTAATGTTAACATATTTCAGCTAGTGACATTTGCTCTGTCCCAAAGATTAACAAATTAAGTTTGCTGTTTCTAAAACAGTTATCAGTTGTAAAATTGTTAATCTTGCAGAGAATTAAATTTCATTCAAAACAATTTTTAGTGAGAAAAAAATGTTTCTCTTTAAAAATCTTTCATCTTTAACTGCATACAGTGTGGGTTTTTGTTTTAATTGTCAACGATAAAAGGGAGAGGGGTTATAAAACATCCACATTTCAGATTCTATTGAAAATTGTAAGATCTGGCAACTCTAGTTTTACATTCTTGCACGTTAACAATAAATAGGAACTGGAAATTATTCTGGGTCTCTTTATAGGAGACATACTCTCTACAGTTTGTCACAGTCTCCCACGCCTTTATTTCTCCTCTCTTTACTTGGTGAACATCACCTGGCAAAGCTCACTAATTTCTGTTAAATGTTTTGTTCCTGAGACACCAAGTTTATGACCCCTGAGGTCCAAATTACTTTAAGAACTTATATTATTGGTGACAAAACTCAACCTTTACAGTTACTTTTTAGGCTTTAGCAATCTCATTTTTCTAACAACAAACATAGTAATGATAAATTCAGAAGAATTCAATTTCACTTGAGATAATTAAATCAAAGAAAACTTAGTTTTTGAGTTAGAGGATGTCACTATCTGGCAAAATACATGAACTTCTGTTCTCTTCCTCTTCTGCTACATGAAGGGCAAAGTGAATCCTTATTTGTTTTGTTTTGACAGTTTACTTATGAGGTTGGGAGAAACTTTGTTCATTTTCATAGAACCAAAGTTGACAACCAGAAAATATTTTGACACTACACTGGGTATTTAGTTTCCCTTTCTACCCTAACTCAGATTGTCTACAGCATCACACTCCCCAGTTGTGGAAGGAGGGTTGGGATGCTCTTAAAGGGTTGAGCCTTTGTCAGACTAGAGAAGGGGCCCAAATGGTGATTCCATACTGGCTGGAAAGCTATGAGGTAACCGTCTTTTTTTTTTTTTTTTTTTTAAGGAAGAGATACCTTCAACCTCTGCTTCCCTAAATGGTTTACGAGATTATTTGGAAACATCTATTTGAAAGCATTGAGAGCTAACAAGGTAGTGAATAATTGCCAGACTGATATCTGGAAGAAAATAGGTGTGCCTAGTATTGGGCTTTTCTTTTTCTCTGGAGGAGGCATTTAACTAAGTAGAGACTAAGAGACTGAGGAGCATTTCATCAGCCTTGTGAGACTAGAAGGACAAAAGTTAAAATATAAGACCTCCAGGGTTAGAACTCCCTTAGAATAACTTAGTTTGAGACCCAGAAGGACCACATCCTTGGGGTAAGGGTGAATCAGGAGTAAACCACAGAATGTGGCGTAGAATTGAGTCACTTAGATAGATCAGAAAAATCTGAAAATTTAAAAGTAGATTAATGTAACCTGAGATCTCTAATGCACTAGGAGTCTCAAAAATACAAATCTGGAGAAGGACATTTTCCTAGGCCTCAAATTATTTCTACACACACTTTTTCTAGTATAACATCTCCATATAATAAGTGAGCACGGGAGAAGAAACAGAAATGAAAACCAGCAGAAACAATAGACGAAAAATAGACTCAAAGGGGTACCAAATATTTAGATTGTAAGATAGACTTTAAAATTAATGTTTACTGTGTTCAAAAAGATAAAAGGTTGAAAATTGGAAACTACCAAATATAACTGCAGATTTGCAAAAGACAAATATAAATTTGAGAGCTAGAGAAAAAAGTTAAAATTAAAAATTCAGAACATTAGGAGTTCTGAATGGGAGAAAAAGGTGAAAAAGATTAAGAAGTACAAATTGAAAAAAAACATCTATTCAGCACTACATTTAACTGCAAACTTAGTTTCTTAGAACTGCAAATTTATCAATACACAGTTTCTATGTTTTAGGAGTGGAGGCATGGTTTAACTGGGTTCTCTGCTACTTAGTCTTTCATAAAGCTGCAAAGTATTGGGCAGGGACAGAGTCTTATCTGAAATCTCAGCTAGAGAAAGATCTTCAAAGTGATGTTGCTAGCAGGGTGTTGGACTGAGAGCCTCAGTTCCTTACCTGCTGTTGGGTGGAGGCAGCCTTCAGTTCCATGCCCTATGGGCCTCTCCAGTAGAGCAGCTCACAACACAGCAGCTTGGCGAGGAGAGCCTAGATAATCTGCTAACAAGACTACTGGTCAAAAGCCACGTCATCATGTCCAGTCTACCAAGGAGAGGGAATTATACAAGGGCATAATAGGAGGAGGTGCGGATCATTGGCCATCTTAGAGTCTGCCCACCAAAAGATTGTAAACAAACACAACTGAAGAGAATTACTGAACTGAAGAGAGAAAATATCCACAATGAATATTATCATCATGAACTTTGTCTTCATAAATTTTATTACTCTGCCATCACTAGTAAGGGGAGTTGATATATACTTACGCCCAGAAACAATGGGAGTAGTGTGAAGTGAGGATGAATAAGGATACATATTAATTGAATGTACAATCCTAGAAATAAGGAAACTGTTAGG
>NW_006436284.1:1130978-1139936 GCF_000325575.1 Pteropus alecto
CCTTTTCTAGACACCAGTGGATACCCAATCTGCAGTAGTCTTTGTAGAGCTTTCCATAATTTGCTGCTTAGTTGATATTTGCAATGTTGATTAATACGCTAATAATCAGTGGAGATGTTTGTCTATAAATTAATAGCTATTACACGTGTTATTTTATCTTGCTTATTTTCTTTACGCACAGGATTTTCAAGGTGCACACATTTATTTCTAAGAAGTGTAGATTTCTTAAACAAATAGGTATTCATTTGAAAACTGACCACTACCTCATGAGAGGGTAATATTTGTAAATACATTTCAAATTGGCATACATTTCATTAAATAAATTGTTTAAATGTTCTGAAAGTGACATGACACAATTGCAGGTCAAGAACCAGTTTTAGTCTATCTCATAAGTATTTGTTAGTTTAATTGTTATGGAAAAATCTAATGTTGACAGTATTTCTTTAGAATAAATCATGACTATGTCTGAAACACCAATTTCAACTGGCAAAAGTGAACAGACGATAGCAAACTGGGAGACCAAGTTACATGTAATCTTTGATAAGCAAAGTGCTATATAATCAATCTGTCATTACAATAGTTCTCTTTTAAGAATTTATAAATTTAATGTTCATATCAGTTGCATATTAGTTTGAAAATGGTCTCCAGCTGGATTTGTGATGACTAAGATCCAGAAACTGTGTTCATAATTTGAATAGATGCTCAGGAAGCTAGGAAGGAAACGGAAAGCACATGGTAAGTAAATTACTTAATGCCAAGTATGACATTAGCATTAAAGCAGTCAACAGTCTACACTCATATTCATTTGAAACTCGGTGAGATTTTTCAGTTACTTATAGTTGGACTACTCAAGGGGACATATAGATAAATATTTACAACAACCCTCCGAGGATGCATCTAATAAGGTTTATGAATTTATTTGCATATGTGAAATCATGTCCTATGGATTAATGAATTTTATCCACTTGGATAGAAAATGGATAAGCTTTTGATTTGGTTTAGAAGATCAGATTTTCATATTCTTTTCTTTTTTGGTTTATATGTAGAATATAAATTATTTTTGTTGCTGTGAAATACATGATCATTATAGAAAATTTTAAAAACAGTAGAGGGGAAGATAATCTCATACTGCTAACATTTTGGTTTATTATATGTATGCATTTCATGGTTTTGAGATACTATAGTTACATTTTTACATTTTTATTTCATAATCACTTTTCCAGGATATAATTTTCTATATTCTGTAAATAGGGTATTTTAGAAGGTGATTGAATAATGACAGTATTACACACTAGAAGAGAAATACGTAAATGTGAAATTTCCATAATATTAAGTTCACATCACTTACGGGGGGGAAAGAATCACAGAATTTTCAATTACAAAAAACTCAAGCATGATAATTATATAAGATTAGCTAATGTGGGTGTAAATATATTTAATGTTGGAATTGTTCACAAGTACACAGATGATTAAATCCTGACTTTCAATATATTTGCAAGATTTTGGTATCTCACCACCTGGGTATGATTCATAATTGGAAAAATAAATGATCTGTGTATTTGGGAAGCTGTAAAAGAAGTAAAAATATGTGCAATTATCTTCTAGTAAAGTATAATTTGTTGTAACCTTTGGAACCTAACGTTTTAAATGTCAGTTGAAAGAACAATGCCAGAAAAATTATTTCAGTCTAATTCTCATGATACCAGAAAATGTAAACAAGTTTTAAAATCTTTTTGACACTTGTATCTGAAAGTCAAGGTTGAAGTCTTGCTTGTGTCATTAACTAAATCAATTATTCTTGAATTCAGTTTCTTCTTCTAATAAATTGAAGGGATTGGACAAGAAGACCTTCAAAATCTCTCCTAATTTTAAATATGTGATGAATCATTCCTTCTAAGCCTGCCATGGCAGATGTAATTTGCCATTAACATTATTTAAAAAAAATTTCTTTTTAAATCTCCTGTTTCCAAATGACAAAATGGTAATGTTCTTAAGAGCTAGAGAGTTTTGTGGGATTTAGCTTGCCCTTTCACTGAATTTCCTGAGTTGTGATATTTCAGATCTTTCATCCTTTTCCTCACAGCAATGTCCCCTGAAACTAGACTCATAAACTTTTAGAATAAAAATAAATTTAATGGTACTCAAGTTTCACTCACTACTTGTTGCTCAAATATCCTCAAACACTTGCACGAATTCTTGGTTCCCTCTCTTCCCAAAGGATGATTTATTACCTCCCAAGGCTGCCATATTTGAACTGTACTGATTGCTAAACAATGTTTATTTTGAGTTGAAACATGTTTCAAGTAGCTTCTTTGCATTAATCTTAGATATATCTTTTAAGGTTTTTTAGGTATCTTCATTTTTTTTCATCAATTTCAAGTACATTTTTTAACATCTTCCTACATTCTTGTATAATCTCCCCCCCCCCCAGAAGATTTGATGCTGTGGGCTTGGATTGAACATTTTAACACTCCCTTGGGGAAACGAGGCATGGACATGGCTAAAGACTTGAGCCTAGGGACTGCAAAACAGCTCAGTCCTCAATTTCATTTACCATCCGAGTTCTCCAAGGGACAATTCTATCCATAAAAGGGTCTAGAAGAAAGGCAGTTCACAGAAAATGAAGTCATGTGTCAAGAAATAGAAGAAAAACAATAAAAACCCTTAACCTCATCAATATAGGGAATGCAGATGAAAATAATGAGTTACTATTTCATTCTTGCTGGACTGAAAAAAAAATTAGAATGTCTAAATACCAAGTATCATCTTGGATGTGAGAGAAAGTGAGCTCTTACACACCGCAGGCATGCATTAAAATAGGTATAACCCCTTTGCTTTGCTGCTTTGTAATATCTTGTGCAGTTGAAGATGAACACTCCCTGTGACACACCATTTGCACTTCTAGATCAGTACTCTAGGTGCATAGGCATGAGTCTGTAGGAGCTGAGCCAGGGCTGTTGAAAACAAGAAGTATGGACATACCCTTCGTAGGGTAGCCAGGAATCGGAGCCAGCTCAATGACAATAGCATACGCATAGTAAAAAAAAAAGTGTTCAATGAGTATTAGAATCCAGATTATTTTATCTTTTCTTGACAAGCTAAATAAATGGACTTTTGACTAGCAAAATGGAATATTTTTAGAGTTGTCAGATTGCTTGTAGAAGCACATAGATTTTTGTGGAGAAGGGATTATATTTTTAGTAAAGAAATTATTTCCTCTGGGAAAACTGCTGAACATGGAAGCATTAAAACGAGTGACAAGGAATAGAGGTCATTTATTGTATCCATCCTCTTTGTCCTATATTTATAGTCACTAAGCATTCCCTGGGGACAGAACACCAAGCTGGGTTTTAGGAACTAGATTCTTGCTATTCTGATAACCTGTATCAATTATTTGCCATATATCATGTCTCCATCTGAGAAATTATTTAATGCTAGATAATTCAGAGATAGAGGGTGCGAAATTATTAATGCTTATTAAAAATAGTCATAACTTCAGTATTAATGTGTGACCATTTGAAAACAATAAAACATCTGCAACAGAGAGGCGTTGGACATGGGGGGAAAGCGATAAGATAGTTTAAGTTGAAGCTGACTTCAGCCGAGAGTTGGAATCAGTTTTGACCTAATACAGTGGAACAGTGTAAGTATCAATGAAATCTGAACTATGATTGCTTACAGGATATTGTTTGGAGGTTACAATGGCCTATTTCAGGAATGTTTTGTTTTCTGCACTACGATGTCTGGGGTTTAACCTTGTGAAACTCAAATGCTAGGAGTGACTTAACACCTAAGTGCTGGGATAATCTGGACCCATCTTCACTTATATGTCTCACACTTGGTGCTGGCTGTTGGCTGGGATCTCAACTAGGGCTAGCTGATCAGAGCACATACGCTTGGGCTCTCCTCACAGCATGGTGTTTTTAGGATAGCTGGACTTTTTAGATGATGGCTTGGGGCCCCATGAGAGAGTGCCTGAAAAGAACTAGTGGAGGCTGCATGGCCCTTTCTGACTTGGCCTCAGAAGCTCCATAGTGTCACTTCCATTATAATGAATTGGTCAAGGCAGTTAGAAGTTCACCGAGATTCAAGAGAAGTGGGCATACACCCTACTTCTTCAGGGCAAGATATCAAAGAAATTTAGATTCATGTTTTAAAACTGACACATTATATGGGTTGAAGGCCACCGAAACTGGAAAAGAAGACAACAAAAGGAATGTGATGATGAGGGAAACTCTCTGACTTCTTTGCCCAGATCAGACTCCTGTGGAAGGTACTAGACTCTAATTAAGCTGTGGCTGCTACTAGCTATCACGTGTCACTTTACAGATTTCTCTGAGTTTCTCATTCTTGTTTTAGAAAGCTCTCCTCAGTGACATATTAGCCAGAACAATAAAAATCGTCACATTGGCCACTTATAAGGTTTCTGTTACCTGTTAGAAAGGAGTAGTAAAAATGGAGCTCCCTGTAAGCTTACTTGCTGGTCATCAGGTCAGATGGCTTAGAGTACTCAATGCTAGATTACTTAATAACAAGGGCATGAAAAGATTTTTCAGGTGTCGACACATTTTTAGGACAATTTCAAGGACTCTCCTTCCTTAATGGAGGTCTTGTCAGTGTAATTGTCTTCCTGGAGTATTCCCTGTCCTTATTCCTTCCACAAAACCTCGGGTAACTGGCTTCTGGATCCCAGACACAGATCTTGCGTCCTCTCAGATTCATGAGGCAAGACTTTGTGTGAAAAAGTCTGCTATCCCAGGTAAGAATTGTCCCTCCATACTGCAAATTGGTACATCCACTATGGAAAACAGTATGGAGGTTCCTCAAAAAACTAAGAATTGACCTACCATATGATCCAGCAATCCCTCTACTGGGTATTTACCCCAAAGACTTGAAAACCCATATCCAAAAAGATATTTGCACACTGATGTTCATAACAGCATTATTCACAGTGGCCAGGACATGGAAGCAACCGAAGTGTCCTATGATAGATGAGTGGCTAAAGAAGTTGTGGTACATATATACAATGGAATATTACTCAGCCATAAGAAGAGATGAAATACTGCCGTTTGCGACAATATGGATGAACCTCAAGATAATCGTGCTAAGCAAAATAAGCCAGACTGAAAAAGTAGAAAATCACATAGTACCACTTATATGTGGGATATAAACCTAAAAGTAACAAATGAACAGGACAAACAGAGACTCAGGGACAAGGACATTGGACTAGTGGTTAACAGAGGATAGGGGGTGAGGGAGGAAAGGAGAGGTAGATGGAGTAAAGAGGGTCAAATATAGGGGATGGGGAGGGTGAAGTGGATAAAGGGGATCAAATATATGGTAGCTGAAGGAAACTGGACATTGGGTGGTAATCACACAATAGAATATATAGATGTCAAATTATAATGTATATCTGAAAATTATATAATTGTATTAACCAATGTCACCCCAATAATTAAAAAAAAAGAATTGTCCCTTCAGGTTTCACAGTGCTTCCAAACAGTTTTTATATAATTGAACACAAAGAAATTTATATTTACTCAGCACAGTTTTTGTAAATGGGATGGGGCTATCTTTGATCAGCAGCAACTGGTTTATGAGCTCCTCCCACCCCAGGCTACCTCTGGCTGTGCAATAGTTTTATATCTGTAGCCCACTCTTGACATGTTCATTGGGAAACTCTGGGTAGAACAAATAACTGGACTAGGGGGTATGGAGGTTTGAATTCCAATCCTGTCTTTACCACTACTACTCATGTGGTCTTGGGCAAATCAATTGCCCTTATTTCGTTCTTCCTTTTGCCTCACTTTTCCTTTCTTCATTTACGTATTTCTCCTTCTATTATTCTTTTCTCTGTGCAATAGTTCTTCACATTTTTCATTAATAATGCTGAACTTAGTGTCCTTTTATGTCAATGAAACAGATCTTAGAGAAATGGCCTCTTCTTGCCTATAAGATGCCTGTATATTCTAAGTGAGAATTTAGGTGTTTTCTGTTTTGTGTTTCTGGCAATATCTACCAGACAAAAAAAAAAATTTTTTTTTGGCTGTTATAGAAGGAAATATATTAGCTATTTGGAACAGTTTCATGGGTTGAAATCTGAACCTAAATAAAAAGATGGCAGCTGTTCAACTGGCACCCTAAATCCTACAGTAGATCTGCAAACACTTATAGTGCAACAGTTGTCTGGGAAGGAAGCCTGAGAGAAACTTTCTTTTCCAATAGCAAACATGTGACCCAAAGGTAACATGTTTCAACGTTAGTTATATCTCTCCCCAAACCTCTATAGCTGAATATATGCTTTTTCTTTAGGTAGTAGATAGAGATGAGGAATCAAAAAATAAAGCCCGAAGAAGAAATTCTTAGATTTAAGGAATAAAAATTAAGGTATGAAAAGCAATGATGTGGCTGAGTATGAAGGCGAGTGTATGGGTCACAGTAAATTTAGGGGTCATGGTGAGTGTGGAGGTCATGGTGAGCGGCATGGTGGCAGAAATCAGAGGAATTCTCTTAATATAGCATTCAAAGCAGAGCAAAAGCTTTTATTCGGGGGGTAGAGGGAGAAGAAAGCAAAAAAAAAAATCCCTGCAACCAAATATACTCAGTATAACTTACTGACTTATAGAAGAAAAAAGAAGTTTCTCCTAGTTTTAGAAAAGGATATAACAGAAAAACCAGGACACAGATGAAGGCAGAACATAGACTTTGACAATGTGTCTTGGCTGTCAGCAAAGAGCCTGTTCGCAGAGTCCTTTTGCGGTCCATCCTTGAAGGATCGCCACTTGCTAGGTCTCTGCTCCAGAGCTATATCGGTGGAGGCAAGCGCACTGGGAAAAGAGCCAGTCACTGGCTGCTATGGTTGTGAGAGTGAGAAAGAAACAGAATGAAAAAGAGCCAGATAACACTGAACAGGGAAAAGGAGCAAGACAGGCCTCATACAGATTAGAGGTTCAAAGCCCAGGGACTAACGAGCCAATCAGTTAACTTCACTGTAATCCTGGCCTCTATCACTGACTTTGTCACTGCAGAGGACACATGGGTTCTCCATGAGGCAGTATATGGCAACAGTGAGGGAACAATTCACATGCTCATTCGTTTATTCCATGGACACTTACTGCATGTTACAGTGTGGGAAGCACTGAGCTGAGCATGGAGGATCTAGAGATAAGACAGATTCTGCTTTCAAGGAGCTTTCAGAGTGGAATGAAAGGGAAAGACTACATTTCCATGTGTGGCTCACTTACCACAAATAATATAGACCGCTCTTATCATTTCAGGCTCAATCTTTTTTCTACACAGATCTAGTTCTTTATGTCCCAAAAACTGTTTCATAAGTTATAATATCTGGTAATGGTGGAAGAGGAGTGGTTGTCATAGTGTGTTAGTGGTTGTGATCGGCTAAAACTGGCCCCTGAAATCTTACTTCCTGGAACATGTATGTTACCTTATTTGAAAAACAGAGTCTTTGCTGACACCTTGATTTGGGCCCATTGAAGCTGATTTGGGACTCTTGGGTGCTAGATCTGTGAGAGAGTAAATGGCTATTATTTTAAGCCACAAAGTAAGTGGTAATTTGTTACAGCAGCCACAGGAAACTAATATAGTGGGGAATGGACTGTAAAGATGTGAATGCAGTCTTGCTGCTCTTAATTTTTTTGATGACCGCCATATTTTTCCCAGTTATATTGAGACATATATATTTATACTATATCTACATCTAAACATTATTTCCCCCCCTACCTGTCACACACACACATACACACATACATCCTGTGCACATAAATAAAAATGAGGTAATATTGGTACAGTGAAACAAAATGCCTTTATGATTTATCTAAACCAAGACATTTATTTATTTTATAATGAGCTCCAAAGTCCTGCTGTGAAACATACTTATTCAAGTACTTGGAGTTGGGAACAAAGTGTTGAAAACTATAGCAAAATGGTGACTCAATTGTATTTACAATATCTTTGCCATGTCCTTTACTTTTTGCTTATTGCCAGAAACAATGCTAGTGACCAGTTCAATTTCTGGCAGACTAAGCTGAGTGGTGAATTAAGAATAGCATACCCACTCAGCCTTAAGGAAAAGAAAAGAAGTAAAATGTCTTAATATCTGGTCACTAAAGCATCCTATCACTGTAATTATGGCTCCCGAGTGAATGCTGGATGAAGATTTTAGAGTTATCTAGCACTGGGGAAATGTGGAATGTGACTGAAATCACTGGAGTCAAATAATCTAAAAAGAATGTAATTATTCTCTTCATGTCTTCTGAACCAATAATAAAGCTTTCCGTAAGGAATTCTGCTATTCCTAGTCTGAGGGTATTGCACCATTTGTGGTTTATCCACAGTCCCCACATCTTTTAAAATTGTCATTTTATTAAACTATCCTCAATTGTCCAATCTGAGTGTGCATCTGCATCCTCTTAGATCAATGCATGTTTAGAATGTGCACCAGACAGAGAACATTTTTTTGTGCATTTTTATGAGGCTTTTCTTTAGCATTTGGTTTATATTTACATTCTAGGATGTATTGCCACCAAACATAAAAGTTTTCCTACATTATCACCATAAAATGTTTCAAATTAGAACTCAACATTGATATGACACTCATACAACCCATAAATATTTAAATTTACCAAACATGACATCAATGTCCTTTTTTCTTTCTGGGTCAGGATCCAATCTGAAACAAGTGGCATTTATTTGTTAGGTGCCACAGTCTTCTTCAGTCTGAAATAGTTTCTCACTTTTTTCTGTCTCCCATTCCCTTGACAGTCTTAAAGAGTATAGGCCTTTCATTATGTAGAATGACCCTCAACCTGAGTCTAATTGATGTTTCCTCATGACCAAACTCAATGCAAGAATGTATTCCTGCATTCTTGGCACAAATAAAAAAAAGAGAGGAGAGAGAGAGAGAGAGAGAGAGAGAGAGAGAGAGAGAGAGAGAGAGAG
>NW_006436284.1:1140029-1161638 GCF_000325575.1 Pteropus alecto
AATGAAGAAAGAGGGAGAGAGGGAGGAAAAAGGATGCTGTGTTTTCATTTTTAATGGACCACATCAGGATACTCACAATTTCAGGTGATTTCCACCACTGACCAATTTGATTAATTTGGTATTTGCCAAGTCTTTCTAATTTAAAGTCACCATTTTCCCTTTGAATTTGAGTCATGTTTTGTGGCGAGTTATTCTCATAATACCTAATACACTGTCTTCATCAAATCTTTCTTACCAGTCTTAGAATCTATTTTTACCTTCTGTATTTATTAACTACCACTATAACAGTTGCCAAATACTGATTACTTATTTGTATCATTCCTTCTTCATTTATTAGAAATAAAAAAATTGTCTTCCTATCATCTATCTATCTATCCATCTATCTATCTAATCAATATAGAATAATATGTTCCTATTTTAGTCAATAGGTTGTATTCTATACACTCATTATTTATCTTAATGCTCAAATTATATGTTTTCTTTTATTGCCTATCCCTCTCCAAAAACTTTGAAAATTCAGACCACTCTTGGTCATCTCTATTTCCTTCTCTTTTTAATTTTTTCCCCCAATTTGTTATTTTCTTCCAAGAATGGACTTTGTTTTTCTTGATGTAAATAATGTAGCCATTTTTATTTTGTTTTGTTTTGTTTGTTTTGTTATTCACTCTGTCACTTGATTACTACACCATAACCCTGACCAGCGGAAGGACCCATATGATGAATAACTCAAAAGCCAAACAAGGGTAGGGGAGTGAAAGATGCTGTGACCACTCAAGCCTTAACAATTTTCCCTTTTCACAAGAGGAAATTATGACAGTTTCTACCTTATTATTGTGGTAGATTCTAGGATTAAATTAACACTTTCCAGTTTACACAAAATGAAATAGAACCATGATTATTAAGATCCTTAGACCTAGACATTTAAAATGATAAAAAACATGTTTTGCTGCTAAAATTGAGTAATATTTTAAGACAACAACAACAACAAAAAGAGAATTCCAGATAACTTTTAGAACAATTTATCTTGGGAAATTCTGAAATGAAAACTTTTGGTTCTGGACTAAAAAGTGGCTGTCAACTTTGGAAAAACTAAGTTCAAAATGCACTAGGCTCTAGTTGTGATATGCCTTTAGGTCAGTATAAAAGTCATTCTTAGGCCAATAATTTGTTCCTCTCAAACTTGGAAAGATTGTATTGAGTCTATCACAGAGGACCTTTGCAATAATCTAATTCAACTCTTAGCTTAATGAAGAAATATCTTTTCTAAAGTGCTTGATCAGCAGCCATTGACTTTGACCTTTCTCAGGGTTAATTTAGAGGGGTGGGTTAAGATGGGCAGTATAGGAAGGGGTTCTCCACGGAGAAAGTATTTGAGCGATGTCTCAGAAGTGGAGTAAGATGTCAGTAGATGAGAAGAAAGGAAGGACATTCCTGGTTAGAGAAACAGAATGATAAAATTAGAGATAGATTCACATACATGTTTTGTTTGCAGAAAATCCAGTAACTTTATTTTGTTAGGGCATAAAAGTTTAAAAAAGAATGCAATGGGAAATAAAGGTTAGAAATATATTTTGGGAAAAATGATGAATTCTCTAAATGCCACTGCAAGGAGTTTAGAATTTATCTTGGAAACAATGATATTATTCCAGCTAATTGTGGGAAGACTTCTACAATTTTTCAAGTTGAAATAAATTCTGTCGACTGGAGAGACAAAAATGAATGCATTACTTACTAAAGTAATCACCTCTGAAAGAAAAGGAAACTTTATTGTTTATTGTTTCTATTTGGTCCACACCTTGGGAAAGGGCCCCAGAATTAGGAAGGCTTATGAGGGTGAACCTTTCGCCCAGCCCACCTGGGGCCAGCAAGCCTGTGGAGACTGGTTGCCCAGAGGTGGCTCATGTTCTCTAGGGCCTCATCTTCAAGGTGGAAATAGAAGCCCAGAGAGAGGTAGGTGTAGGAGGCCTGCACTTGCAAGTGGGCAAGACTGTTGACGATGGTCAAAGAATTCTGGCAGATATGACAGCTCATGATTGGTTGGAAAAGAGGAGTAACACTCCCCCCACACGCAACATACACCCAACGGTAGTAGCTTTGTAGCTGATCTTGAAAGCCGGAGACCAGCTGAGAAGTGGTCCTAGAGATTAGACTGGAGAAGAGGTTGGAGGGTGGTCAGAGTCCCTATCTGTAGTGTCCAAACATTGGTGAAATGAACTGGGACCAGCAGGCATTCGTTGCTTCTTCAAGTTTTTTCATTTTTTGCAAATAAGGTAAGGATGCTTTTCTAGATTATAGTCCAACTCAATCAGAGAAGAAGAAATAAATAAAGAGTATGTGGGCATTTTCTCTGTTGGAGACACCTCGCAGTTGTCAGGGACATTGGCTAAGCATTTAGTGGGAATAAGTTTCCAAACAGCTGAGACTTTCAACAGCATGACCATCAACTCATATTTTATTTACACACTTGAAGAGATCTTTTATTTCTAAGACTAAGTTTCAGAGATAAAATAAGCTACATCAGGACCAGAGATACTGTAATAATGCCATAGATTTATTTTTTAAAATCACATATATCTGGGTTTTCCAGATATTTCCTGTAATAATTATGGCAAGGATTACTAATGCAATTTTAGAGAAGAGGAAACTAAATTTAAACATTATTAAATGATTTGTTTAAGGCCACATAGTCAATGAGGGAAACCCCAGGATGCAAACAGCGATGTTTCCAGTTCTGAGGCTACTGCTTTTTCTAAAACCTTACGATGAGTCCCAGATATGTTTTGATTAAAAAAGTATAGAGATAAGCTGTATGAAAACACAAAATGAGGTCTATCAGAACAGCAAAAGGATAATGTGCACACTATACAACTACAAAATTCTTCTCTACATTTATATTGATAAATCACAAATGCACATATGAGACAAAGCAATCTACAATATTAAACACAGCCAGTAAGCAGAATTTAACGAATAATTCTGGAAAAATTATGATTTTGCTAGGAAACATTCTTTTGACTTTGGAGATTTAGCACAGAAAATTTGCCTGAGGAGCAATTATGAGAAAGAAAAAATGCAGACAAATCTTCAGGGGGTCAGAAGAGTGCTAGGAAAGAAAAATGCCCAAGGAAATGTTAATAGAACAAATGTATTTAATCTGAGATTGGTTATTTTAATGGAAGTTTTTTTTTTACTTTGAAACTGCAATGATTTTTAAGTTTTTAAAAACCTATCTTGATTATTTGTAATAATGAGGTATATATCTTTAATTTCTCCCATCTGTCTTTGTTGGTTTCATCTCCTTGGTTCAATTTCCACACTCACCCCCACCCTCAAAAAGGGACATCTACAGTGCCATGAATGTAGGAAGCTCTCATTAAATATGCACCGTTGATCTAATGTTTGACAGCTTTATTTTCCTCACAGCAACTATATGTGCCATGAAGTAAATGAAGAGGAGAAGAAGCAATAAATTTCTGGATAATAAATAGGCTTTAGAATTAGGCACTGAATAATTGAGAAATGTTTATAATTAAATATACGAATACTACAAATATTCAGCTAATTATATATTTTTATAACATTCAGAATTGTTAAACACAGGCTAAAACAAATTCTGTTATCTAATCTTTTCATGTTAGGAAGCTTAATCATACTTCCCTCCTCACTCCCTTATCTCTGTCTCTCTCTCTCTCTCTCTCTCTCTCTCACCTCCCCCCATCCCCATATTTTTCTTTCTCCATCTCCGTTGCTCTTTCTTTAACATAATGCCAGCTACATATAAGATGAGGGTGATAATACAGTCTACTTATTGCTGGTGTTGTGAAGATTAATTGAAATAATCCATATAAAGTATTTAGCATGTTCCCAGCAATGTCAATTTATTTTGTGATAGGTTGTTTGTTTATATTGAGCACTTATTTTTGCCAAGTACTAACCTACCTCCCTTACTTGAGTTATGTCTTTTATCTTATTCTCATTTTGAAGATGGGGATCCATAGTCGCAGAACTAGTAGATGGTAATGACATTATTTGACCCTACATAGACTTGTCTTCTTCTAGTTCTTAGCCACAGTGCTTCTCAGTTTGGACACTTGTGACTTGCTCTTTGTTCTCTCCATGTGTAGTAAGTACAGCTCTGCCATGTTTTTCAACAGGATTTCCAGATGAAGCAAAAGCTTAGGTCCTTTGAGTTACTTGAGTGAAGTTGTTCTGCAATAAATCATCAATGCAGAGATTTCACATTAATATTAAAAATCACTGAGAACTCAAAATTTAAATTTAAATTATGTTTACATTTAAGTTATCAAGAATAAATGCTCTGCCAGGTATCAATAAATGCAATTTAAAATATTCTGGAAGCAAATGTTACATTTATTATTTGACAATATAGAATTCAATTACTCTTTTTCAGTCATTGCTGCAGTAGGGACTAAATCTGGTGGGAAATTCCACAAAATTATGAATGTTTTGAATGAAAGAATCAGAATCCCTTTGATTTTATTAATGTACAGACCTCAACATTTAGTACTTATTTTCAATGCTAGAGAAATAGCCACCATAGAAGAAAAAAAAAAAATTAAAATTTGACCAAAGCTCTTATATCAATAGCAGATAATTAAAACAAAATGTTATACTGGTAGTAATTTAAGGGACAATATTGGATTTTTGTATTTTCCCTCTTGAAGGTTGTAGTTTTATGCTTGACAATTTTTTTGACAACATCCTTGGCAATATTATTATTTTTTTTTGAAAGTAGTTGGTGTTCACAATTTTTACTTCTAAATTTACCAACATTTGCTGTTTTGGGTTGTGTATTTAAATCAATATCTGTTAAATATACATAGAAAAATAAAAGAAACATGAAGCCTCTCACATATTAAGTAGTATATCTGTGTCCAAGAAAGATTTGTGCCTAAGGAGACAATTGTCTCATTCAGAATTCTATTTTAACTTAAAGATAACGTATGATTCTATTGAAACACATATGGATGACATACATCTTGCATCCTCCATCAAGCATTGGACCCTAATAGATTACCACAGTGTCTAGCACATGGGAGGATCTCAATGAATATGTATTGAACGGGTAAGCTCTGACTGCTTAATGGAAATACTATATGTGATTGTGTGTGTGTGTGTGTGGTGTGGTTTTCAGATGGATGAGACTAATGTGTTCATGATTATCAAGTGGAGAAAAGTTTGTAAAACAAAGGTTTAAATGGAAATGGCTTTGAAAGTAAAAGATTATTCGAATTTCAGACTCCCTAACTTGGATGTGAATGGTAATTAAGGGAACAATAAGTTCATGCAGGTAGCTATCTTTTAATATCCTCTTTTTGGATAGTTTATTTTACAGACATCGTTACTGGTCAAGATATGTCTTGAAGAAATATGAATTAATGAAAAAGAAAAAGAAACAACTAAACAAAGGGCAATTAGATTTTCCAAACAGGTTAGAAATAGAAAATATTTTAGACAAGGACACATGTTCTCCCTTGAAATTTCACATATCTTGCGATTTTGCTATTTCTGTAGGAAACATCATCTTGCATGAAGAAACAGGGTATTTTAAACTACATAGACAATTCTATCTAGTTATAAATAGGTTGTGTTCCAGAAGTTCATTTGAAAGTTAATTTTTTAGAAGTTATAACCTATTTTCCCGTGGAAGCAATGTGAGAAATAGGACTTAGATTCCCAAGGTGCCAGAAGGTGTCATGGCTTGTCTAAGCAATTTAGTGTAAAAGCAAGTGCTCTGGGGTAAGAAAGAACCAGATTCAAATTCTAGCTCTCTAAATGTTAGTTTCCTTTCAGAGAGTGGTGCCAATTATAGCACTCACTTCATTGAGTCTGTGTGAATTAAATGAGGTAATATACTATCAAGTACAGTGCCTGCTTCTAAGCAAATATTGCTCAATAAACAGGAGACACTGTTATCTTCGACTGTAATAAAGTATACTAAAATCCATGTTCTCATTCTAGTTCTAATATATTTATTGTACTTCATTTCTGTGGGGTCCCAGGCATTGGTAGTGTTTAAACATTATCCATGTAATTCTGCTCCATCTCATCAGGACAGATATCTTGTCTTTCCTCATGCTCTTTCCTCAGCTGGAAATAAATCCATATACTTTTTTTTCTTTTAAAGTCCTAGCTCATATGCTACTTCCTCCTCAAAAGGTTTTTTTTCTCTCTGAAGCCAGAGTTAATAAAGAAAAGCTCAAATGTTGAAGAAGATGTTAAATGTTAAGCAGAACTAGTTGTAGAACCAGTACAGGCCAACTGATTTATGGGTTTGCCTGCTCTTATGGGTAGGTAGGGCAGGTGATATGTTATTCTGAATTAGAATAAGGCTCTTTTGTTAGAAGATAGACTAGGTGAGAAACCTAATTAGAGATCTGCCCAAATAAATCATAATGGAGTGAGGTAGCACAGAAGTCCAGCTAGAGCTGGACTCAGTAATCTTGACAGTAATTCCTGTGTGAGCAGATACACTGGTTAGTTCATTGCTAGGATTTCATCATCTAACACATGGATAATTTGTTGTTCATTAACTGACTTAGTTATTTGATTAGAACAGAGAGATGAAAGAATGAAGGGAAAATATACAAAGCTAAGTCGAATGGACGTTCAAAAGTTTTATGTTAAAGTATATCACTGAAATAAAACGTTTTTAAATGTTTTATACAAAGAAAAATAGCCTGTCACTTTAAAATTTTTAAAATTTTAATTTTGTTCTTATTTGCAATTTCCCATTTAAGAAATAATTCAAGATTTCATTTTAAACCATCATTATAAATATCTATATATCTTATATAGTGATTTAGAATAGAAGAGAGTTTGGGGGTGAAATGAAAACCTTTACATTATAATGTTTTAATCATGGGGCTTTAAAATTTGCACATACTTGGTACATACGTTACCGTTATAACAGTCATAGCTCAAGTTAGGTCGTAATAGCAAAAAAAGAATCCTTTGGGAAAGGAATAATCAGATACACATTAGCAGACTGAATTAAAACTTGTGTTATCTTCTGTTCCTCTAGCCCACCAAATTATATTGACAATTCTGACTTTTCTAAGAAAATAATTTTACATTTTTGGTAAATGTCAGTTTTTTGTTTGTTTCT
Source organism: Pteropus alecto (assembly GCF_000325575.1). Taxonomy (NCBI): domain Eukaryota; kingdom Metazoa; phylum Chordata; class Mammalia; order Chiroptera; family Pteropodidae; genus Pteropus; species Pteropus alecto. The sequence continues at coordinate 1,147,159 of NW_006436284.1, forward strand.
TCCCCTTCAAGGGTAATAGTTACGCAAGGCTAGGACATATTGGTACCCACGTTATTCATAAGACAGTAGTTTCTGGCTTTACTCCAACTCTTCCATTCAGCACATTGCTTTGCCAAGGGGACTGTTCTACTTTATAATTATACTGTTATGGGCAACAGCGTTAGCCAGGTTTCTTTTGCAAATGCAAAGCCAGCCACCCTCTCAGACATAAGGTTGCATGTGTGTCTGTGAGTGCAAATTTGCATGTACTCCTTCAGATTTTGTCCTTGACCTTCATGTCTTCTCATTCTACTGATTCTCTTTGGCTTATTTCCTTTCTCGTGGTTTCTAGTACTATCTCTGTATGTACCAAAGATGCCTGATTTAAATTTCCAACCCATGTCTTTGTCCTGAATATTCAAGATACATATACCTAAGTGCTCCCTGAACATCTCAATTTCTGTATCTAACAGACACCTGTGATATTGTGATTTATAATAAAAAATATATATTTGGTCTTCCTTCCCATTCCTGGCACAAAGCTCTGAAAAACTTGGTATTTCCTAAGAGAATAGAGCAATACAGGTGTCTTTTGTTATGTTAATGAGGTGACATTTGGAAAACTCCTAAGTAACCTAATGAAGGGGGCTGGTTTACCAGGGACGTATCAGTCCCTTTCCTTTACCTGCAAGGGGGAAGGAATTCCCAGACCACCAGTTCTATCTATTTACAGATCGTTACTCTTGTAGGTGTGACAAGAGTTTCCAGAAGGTCATTCAGAGATCTGTAGGATATGGTTAATCTATAACTGGCTGAGTCAGTCATTTCTGTAAACCCTTCCCTTTGCATTTCTCAGATGCCTCCTCTTTTAATACTAGACAGTTTAAACTCAGTGTGCTACTTTTAACACATATCATTCTTCTTTCTATGTTTTGACAACAACATGGCTTCTTTACTATATCCTTTTTTCAGTGAATATCATCTTTATTTATGTAGCTACCTAAGACTGTAATCTAAGGTCAACATTCCACATCTTCCTCATATCTTACAGCCAGTTAATTCATTCTCTTTAATGTCTCTTTAATCTCTTTAATTCATTCTCTTTGTCATCAGTCCTTATTTCTTTTCCTATATCATTACCTTATTTCAGAGCCTCATAATTTCTTACTGTACTGCAATAGCCTCCAAAATATTCATCCTAATTCCAGTCTAGCTCTTTTCAAATTCATTTTCATATTTTATTCATCCACAGTGATCTTTCTAAAATGCAACCTAAGATTTTAAATTTGTCTAACATTCTTCTTGTCCAGTAAGTTCCATGAGTTTACCACGTCTGATGCAACTTTGCATCTCTAATGTTTAGGTAAATACTGGATATAGGATAGATTTACAAATTAATTCTCTTATTCATTTATTTACTTTCTGTTAAGCACCTTCTGTGAACCAGAGACCTTTATGTGTACAGGGTATAAAGATGTCAACATGACAAAGTCCCTGTTCTTTGAAAAAACATAGTGATATATTGGAAAGTAAACATAAGGGGCTATTCTATATAGGGTTATCAGAAAAGGCCTTTCTATGGAAAAAAACATTGGGGTTGGAATTTTAAGGGTAAGAAGGATTCAGCTTTGAGAAACAAAAAGAGGATTGTATATCTGGAGCATGGGAGGCTAAAGGGAGATTGCAATAAAATAAGACTGCTCAGCGGGGAAAGACCCAGAAGATAGAAGTGGTCTTTACACTTTCCTTTCCTACCTGAGTGAATAGAAAGTAGGTGGGGAGCTTCTTTATTTTTTGACTTGGCCAGATAACAGACACCAGGAGAGATGCTTTTCGGTCTTTTCAAGCTACCGCCTTTAAATTTCCATTATTGAAATTTGTAGTCTATTTAAAGATTAGTGAGCTCAGTTGGCCTTTAGACTGTTGATTGGGAGCCTTAGATGGTCAACAGTAAATAAGCCAGCAAGTCCCTGAAATATTTTAAATGGCTCCATTTCATGATACATTTTTCCATGTCTATTAAGAGACTTAAGCTGACACTCAGAAGCATGGCTTCAGAGTGAATTAGCATCAGGAAAAAGAGGGGATTCTTCCTTTGTTTTGATTCATGCCAAAGGGCCTGATTTCACATTAGAAGGAGAAGTCCTCTGATTTTTTTGAAAGCAGTATCAAATTCAAATATGCTCTCTATTGTCTAAATAAATTTTCAAAAGTGTCCTAAAATTCAAATAGTTCACTTGATTAACTGCAACTTCAATTCCTTTTTATATGCAGAGGCAAGACATTTCCATTTGAAGAAAAGTCACTCTAACGGAGATAGAATTGCAAATTGTTGTAATTCTGCAAATTAAGAGCTATCGATTTCACAATAATGTAAATACCCGGTGCCATGCTGTACAGTATACTTAACTGAATTTGATTGGCTACTTAAGGCAGGGCATGGACTTTTATATATTTACATATTAAATGAACCTCACATGGTTCCTACCAACAAGAAAATTTGGGACTTACTGGCCTTATGAAAATATTTAGAAACTTTCTTATCAATCCCTGATAATTCCAAGGTTCACTGATTTGAGAAACACTGATTTAACACTTTCAAAGGATTATTTTTTAAAATATGTTGCATAAAATAATTATCACTGAAAAAGAGTTTTGCCTTTAATCTTGTCAAAATTCATTTTAGAATAAAAAAGTAAAAATTTTAAATTCTCAGAGAACTCATAAACCCTTGAGGCAATATATAGTACAATCCACAATTTGGGAAACTACATAGCCAATTATGGCAGTTGATTTATTGTTGCTTCATTACTTCTTAACTTTTCCCTATTCAATATCTTCATTTCGCATTCTAAAGGCATCTGAATCATCCTAATGAACCCAGAATTTAAGTTTTTGTATAATAATATATGGTAGATAGTAAGATATTTACATCTAGCTCCATATGTGTTATTACATGAGTTCAGTAAAACTATTTCAATTAATTGATTTTAATTTCCATATTCCTCTTTGAGGGTAAGAGGCAAATAGTCTGAAAATGAGTACATGTGGATAATGTGTACGTGTGCTAAAACAACTTCTGGGATGCATCTTGTAAGAAGTCTGAGAACTCAATCTCTTTTCATTTCTACACAAAGGAAAGATGGTTAATTGTTCAAAATGAAAATTCCTAGATTGTGAATCTAGAAATCTAATCATCAAAGAAAGCCTAACCATATAGAATTAGCTGATTGCTGTGATTCCAGATATTGCTAAAATTTTTAAAAGGATTTTTGAAATATTTCCTTGCAGTCTATTTTTTTATACATATTTTTCATAAGCTTTAAACCTATCTAGATATTTAGTTTCCTCTCCTATGTTTCTTTCTGTCCCCTCACCCTCACCCAGAGACACACACACTTAACTATAGTTTCTCTTGGGAGTACATCAGTGTTTTTCTGATCTACTATGTATTTCTGAGACTGAATTTGACATCAAGAAATCTAGGGTATAGTGGGGGAAAATTGAAACTCTTACTTGCAAATGAGAGTTTAGTCCATTATAGGAAATTAAATCATGCATTAATTAGTAGTCTTTCCAAACATGGTTTTCATAAATAATATTTTTGTTTCTGGTCATTATCCAAGGTATATATAGTATGTTTTTATAGTACATCTATATCTTAGGCATACTAATTTGAAAAAAATCAAATAAATATATACGTAAATAAATATAAACTCTAGGTCCTCAAATAAGAATGAGATGCATTTTTCCCTTTAGGCAATCTTTATCACAGAAATAAGCCAAGATGTGCCACATTCAGTTCATGGGAGGTTTGCTTTATTTTGAAAGTACTACTCTAGTTTTATTGTATAAAAAACAATGATTTGCATTGAATTTGTTTAGTCCTTTGGAATAAGCCATCAACTGTGTAAACTATCTGGAAAATTCACTGTAATTTTTGTTATTCCAGAAAATTTTTGTATTCTATTGAGAACTAAAATATGGTTTGTCATTCCTTTTATTATTGTTGATTTTAAATTGCATGAGGATCTGTAAATGGCTAAGATAGATTGAAAATGGTACTTTTACTGTACTTTTTCTCACATAGTTAAGAGCTCATATTAGATGTCATAGGTTTTATGTGAAAGAAGACCCTAACACATATTTTAAAGAGTAGTTTCTCAAACATGTTATTAAAGGAATAATAATTTTTTAAAAAATTAAAGAAATAACTGTGCTATAATAATGTTTTTCTTTTTTTAATACAAGTAAACTTTGACAAATTCAGTTAAATTATCATTCTATAGGTAACTTATTCCCTATGTAAATTTGTTAACCATACAAATGTTACTTGTTTAGTCCTTGCTTAGCTAAACCTGCTTTATTTTCATGTAGCAATATTGAAATGACTTTTTTCATAGACATTTCTTCTTTTTCATTTGGTAGTATGGCACTCTAGGGAAAAAAATGACTTCTAAATAACACTTTTCATGCTACCTACATGCTATTCACTATGTTGAATTTAAAGTAAAAAAATGATATGACTTCCAAGTTTTATCTTTTTTTAGTTAGCTTTAGATTATTGATGAAGAATGGTGAAGAATCCAAAGTCATAGATAATTTAAAATGAATAAACATTTGTTTTTGAATTCACTTCCCTACCATGTAAAGTTATTTCCTAGATTAGAAAAGTTCATTGCTATAATGTAATAAAGCCATTCTGGGGAGATCTGACTAAAAGAAAGGAGAAAAGCTATATAGTTTCCCATTTTAATTTTTTTTTTAATATAGATCATTTCAAAATTACTAAAAAGAAAAATAAGAAAAACCCACTTTAAATTTTATCATTCAAAGGCAGGATCTTTTAACCTTCAGTATATTTTTTTTTAATGTTTTTTCTATGCCTACCTTTAGGGATTTTCATAGTTGTGTATAAGCAATATCAAACTCTGTTTTGTTTTTTTTTTACAAGTACACATCATAGTTTTATTATATTGTTATAAATTTCTCGCAAATATAGTTTTAAATATCTGCAAAATATTTTATTAGTTTTATGACCCATAATTCATTTTATCATTCTTCTATGCTTAGACAGTTAAAGAATCCCTAATCATTCATTATTTTTTGCATAGCTTTTTTTTTATTTCTATCATTAACATATCACATTTCTCTATGACTCCATGTTATGTAAGAGTTTAAGTTTTCAGGAAAATAGAGCCTATTAATAAACTTGAAAACAATTTTTTTTTCAAATGAAGCTAAGTGAAGTTTCCCAGAGATAGTAATGGAAACTGACAAAATTCTTATTACAGAGTGTAGAGCTATATGATTTAGAGAAATAATCTTAGATATAATTGATTTAGCACTTTAAAAAAAGTTGATAATTATCAATAGCCAATTTCAAAATCATTATCTGGAAAGTAATATATAAAACAAAGTACTCTTAACGAAATGGCAAACATTATATAAAAACAGATTTCCTAATTTAAAGTATATTTAGTTATAACTTTGCTAAATGCCTGAAGCTGATTATTCCCATGTGAGGTATAAAGTAAATTCCAGGAAAAAGAAGAGTGGCAATGAATTCTATATCTCACTAACTCTGCAATAGGTCCACAAATGGACCAGTTTGGCACACAATGTCCATGAAAGGTGGACTGATGAATTTCATTTCCTTTTGTGTCTGGGGCACTGAGTCCAAGGAAGATTACACTGTTATTCGTTGAAACAATGGCTGGAAACAGAGAAAAGTGTTATTGATTTTTTCATTAATAAATCACAAGTAAACAATGCAAACTCCTTGAACTGTTAAGGTAAATTATGGTATCTCATTTCCAGTTTGCCTCCTTGAGTAAAGCAGGATCACTCACTAAAAATGTGAAAGGGAAGTTTCAATTCAGAGTTTACTTCTAATACCTTTTGCAGAGAAAATTCTGTTATTGGAGCAAAGGGATTTGTCTGCCTGTGTGTGTCTAAGTACGATGAGATATGTACAGATTTTACAGCAAAGAAAGTAAAGGTTTATTTTATAAAGTTACAAATCCCAGAAACACAGACAAGCTAGCCCTCAAAGTCCTGGCTCCTGGGTGACTTGAGGAAATAGATTATATAAGGGAAAAAAACCTTCATCATGGAAACTAAGGATGTTGGGATCATAAGTGTTACTGACTGGATGGGGCTGGGGTAATTGATCATGGTGTCCGGTTCTGGAATCATCCATAGAGTCAATCCTTCTGGTCTTGTGGTTGGTGGGGCTGTTCTGCCTCCATAGGTCTGGACTGGAACACACCTAAAGCCAAAATGTTATCCTCGGTTTACTGAAACTTATTGTCTTCATGATCTTAGACCTGAGGCTTTATTCTTAAAAGATCTGACACTGGCTTGAACCTTATGTCCTAAGGCTTAATGATTAAGAAAGTAGGCATACAAAGGTGGAAGGATAAGGCCGGGAAAAGCAAGTGAGTCTCAATGCCATTATAACAGGCTAAGCCTACTTGAATTAGAGAAAAAGCTATCTTAAAGAAATGAAGTCTGTGTGTAGTTACTTCTGTATCGGTTCATCTCTAATGACAAACAGCCTTTCATATCCATCTTCCTTTTAATTTCTCCTTTTCTTGTTCTTCTTCCTCTTCCACCCCTTGCCTTCCTCCTCCTTCTCTGACTCATTCCCCTTCTCCTCTTTTATTGAACACATCTTTCTTTGAGAGAATGCAATGAGACATCCTTAAAAATAAAAAAAGTTTGTAAAAGGCAAAGAAAAAAAGTCGATATTTTTCCTGTGCTATTTTCCCTGACAATGCAGATTAAATAAATTTGCAGACTTCTGTAAGCACTGAGTCTCAGGTAGTATTGGGTTGCTAGGACTGGCAAGTAGACTGTAGCAGGTGAGTGATCCAGGACAGATGTTAGCAGTAACCAACGAGAGGATGAATGAACAGGATTGAAAAAAATAGCAGGTGATTTAGGCAACCATACCTGACTGCTTGCTGTGGTCTAAAGATTTTGCACATATAGGCCATAAGTTTTGTTATGTTAGTAAGGCACAAAGTGAGGGAATTTAAGAGTAGCTGCAGGGAACCAACACACTGAGATGCAACAAGATTCCTGTACACAGAAAAATAGAGTGAGGAGCAAGGTAAGTTCAAGTCTAGAAGAAAACTCTTAGGAAAAAATACCCTTATGGATATGTCTATTCCTCAACATTGTTATGCCAATTGTGCTATAATTGCACAGTGTTCTGCTGCCTATTTAGAATTTCAGCAAATTCTAGATTGGGGACTCAATACGATTAAGAAGAAAATACAATTAGAAATAAATGTGTGCACACTGACTTGGCAAAATATTTTATTATAAATGTAATAAACAAGTCACAATTAGTTTAGGTTATATGTGTGTCCCTCTGTGCCGAAGTAATAAGTAAGTTAAGAAGGTGGCAGCTTCAGAGAGATTCTTTTATGTCACTATATTGTCAATTAATTTCAAAACATGATTATAACTGCAAGTGGAAATAAACATCAGAGAGTGATTAGACTAAGTGTAGTTATGGATCTTTCCGTTATACTGGAATGAATTGTGAAAGGTATAGCACTTGAATGGTATACCAAAAATGTATTTTAGTAGCAGTTTAATGTGTAATTGTAGACACATAATGAGTTGTTGTCTTTGAAAAGATTTAAAAAAGAAAAAAAAAAACAGCCAACCAATTCATCAGAGTCAAGGCTATTGCATTTTTTCATCACTATGAGTCATTTCCTACAGAAGATGAGTATTAGTAATTGCTCACACAGGTTTAGGTAAAATCAAAAAACCTTGGTTACTTTGAACATATTTTATTTTATTCAATTGCATACTGACTATAGGGAGGAATCTAAATATCCTTGGGGAAATTGAGGTAAGTATGTGAATGGCTAGAAAAAACTAGATATTCCTTATCATAAGAATTTATTTATGTCCTTTATTTTTTAGATAGAAATGAGAATAGAGATGAAATATTACTGATATTTTAGACTAGGGATTTGTAGTAGGTGTTAACATAGCACCTAGTTTGTAATGAGAACTTTTCCCTTGCAAGATATTCTTTTTTCTCCTCCAAATCTTCAGAAGTACATTACTGTTTATGTTCAAAGGTCAGTTTTTTCTAATAGGAGAATATAAAAATTGCCAGTAGCTATTGAAAAGAGCAGCATTATTTATCTGAATAGTTTTTATTTATAGACTGAGAAAAGAAGAGATCAAGCTAGGGTCTTTCTTTCGACAGTTTATAAGTAAATATAAATCCTCTTTTAATAGTGCAGCTAAATACCGAAAATGTTTCATGCAAGCTTGAAAATATTATTTGTTAAGTGTAGGATTCTCAATTATACTTCTGTGTAATTGAGTTAATTATGTTCTTTAAATTTTCTCTGTTGTCAGTAATTGTTTGATTCAGTCTATCTACTTATAAAAGAAATACATTTAAATCTCCAATTATATTTGTGAATTCTATGAATTTCTTGTAATTCTGTAATTGTTACTTTACATATTTTGAGGCAATGCTTTTATGTGCTTACATTTAAATGATTACTCTCTTCCTAGTGTTCTTTTATGAATTCCCTCTTTATTGAGAATCTTTGCCTATAAATCCATTTATATTGTATTTGTTATTATTGGTTATTATATTCATGGAGAATATTTATCAATCTTCAGTATTAAATTTCTGTGCCATTATTAAGATATCTATTACAACGAGCATCTAGATAGATTTTGTTTTTTTGTGTTATTGCCTTTTTAAAACTTATATGTCATTTTGTTTTATGTATTTACTTTAGTCTACCTTTTTGAAATTACTGTTATATATATGCCAGAGCCTCCCAGTTATTGTCTCCGACCTGGTTTTTAAAGTTTCTATTTTGTCACCTCTTTAGCCTATATTCTGGATTTTTCAATATCATCTTTGAATTTACTAATTTTCTCTTTATAATACTTTGGATTAGAGTTTTTACCTCATTTGTAAGTTTCCAATTTTAGTGCGCTTATTTGATCATTTCTTAGGATTATTAATTTATTTTTTGAAGTTGCCCATTCTTACATTATTTCTTCAAGTTCTCATAATTTCTTGTTCTGTTTTGATGACTGCTGTCTCTTTCTTGTGCTCTGTAAGGATGCTAAACATATTTTTGAAATACTTTTAGATTGTCTCGTTTTCATTTTATTCAGAGTGAATTTATCAGCTATTTTTTTTTTAGTGTTGTAGGCAAACTGCCTATTAATATATATTGGTTTGATCAAGTTAAAGTTCCTTTGTTCTATCTCACCTGCTTTTAGCCCCTTCTTATCATCAATTTTAAAATTGTTTCTATCCAAATTCTCCAGACCTCTCAGACCAGAACTAGGTCCTGGGGCCAGGCCTGTTGCCTGCTCTCTTGTGGTCTGCCTGCTTTGCTCCACTCCAGTCTTCCCCACTGCAGCTGGCTCCACACAGCCCTGCTCCGCCTGCTCCTCTTCCCTCTGGTTTTGTGTTTTGTCTTTGGTGGGTCAGCTCCAGCCAAGAAAAATCGACCTTCAACGGAAAGGAAAAGCACACTCCCCAAGTCAGAGAGGAGCTGGCTTATATAGAGAATTTCCCCCTTCCTCCATCCCTGATTGGTCCATCTTTATGCAAATGAGAACTCCAAATCTGCAACGTTTGATTGGTCCAAACGGTATTGTCCTGACTGGTCAGATGGAGCACTTTGATTGGACAGTGAAGATGCCGATGGGGATATAGCTTCACAGTTCTAATTGAATGTAGAAAGCCTGAGTCCTATTGGTTGAAATATAATTCTAGGAACCCATTTATAAGACCTAGCTCAGATAGCAGGAACATAGTGTAGGTAGGAGTTCAGTACAGGCTTCTCCTTAAAGTGAAGTTTGTGTGAGATAACCCTGTTAGAAATGATTGCTAGATGCTCCAGTTAGCCACCAGGAGCCCTTCTTAGTAGGCATCTTCTTTCTTAGAGTTTGCACATGGAAAGTCCAGTCACTAAGCCAGTTGATTATATGGCTCATGTCCTGATCTCTAGGCTATGTTTGCTTGCCTTTACTTTTCTTGTTTTAACCTCAGGCAGAATTTGGTCACAGATTGAGACAATTGACCAAGACTCGAATATGATGAAACTTGTCTTATTGTCTAATCTGGCATGGGTCACTTTTACTTTCTCTTCCTGAATTAGGAATTCCCAGATGACCATCTACTAAATTTAAATACACAGTGTTTATCACCCATTACACAATGTGACTCATCTTTATTACATAATCAGGCAAACTATAAAGCTTAGAGCAAAAGCCATAAATAAGATTTGACTCTGAGTTGTATCCATTTCATGATCAAAGAGTAGTCTTTATATGTATGCAGTTTAGTATTTTTTGAGGAACATCTTAACAAAAACATTTTTAACAAAATCTTTGTTTTAAAATAACAGGTTTTTCAACATTGTGATCTGCACAATAATAGTAAATCCTTATATTTATTTTTGAAACATTGCATTGCTTGAAGGAAAGGCAATCTTTACTTGTATAATAAATGTTAATTTTGAGTGGATATAAGTAGTTAGATGAAGGCAATTTTTCAATGGTGTTCAGGTCTACTTTAAAAAAAAAATTTGTTTATCTTTATAATTGTTTGGTCATTAAACAATATTTCTCATATATGAAATTGAGACATGCACTATTTTAAAACTTATCATTTGTAGCATTTTTTTTTCTCCCTCTTTAATTCCTCCCCCACCGCCACCCCGCCCCACTGCCACCACAGACGTATGGATGTTGCCGTTTCCCCTTAAGAACCGGATCTCTGAAGGTGGAGCGTCTCCCACACGCTCGCAGTGCGCACCCAGGCCTGGCATGTGCCCCTGGGGCCTGGCGCACCCCGAGTATGGACCGTAGCTCCACCTGGGGTGCAAACCCAGGACCTTCTGCATGTAAAACAGACGGGCTAACCACTACACTATGGAGCCACTCTTTGTAGCCTATTTTTAATGGCATTTACCCAAGTCATAATACTTATGATATTTGAGGATTTGTTTATAGCAACTGGTTCTTATAAATATTACACATCGAAAAAAAATATTACACATTGTGGTGACAACAGTTTGTTTTTTCCCCCCAGCTTTTGTGTTATTTATGATTCTGAGTATACCTTTATTCTGACAAAATAAAGAGTAAAATAAAATTTTACTTGTAAAATATTTCCTGCAATTGGAGAAATTAAAGGAAGATGTCAACTACCAATAATGTTAATATATAGGAAGGAAAAACAATTTTTATATGTTTAAACCAAAATCAAATGTTTTGTGTATATTATGAAGAAGCATAGCAAAATCTGTTTAGTTCTTATCATTTAAATTGCTGTCTCATCATTTCTATTGCTAGTCACCAACATCTCTGGTCTAGAATGTTAGAACAGTCTTTTTACCTAAATAATCTCCTTGTACTATTGTGAAAGGTGCACTTACAAGAACTGAGAAAACCATTTTAGCAAGACTGGTATGACTTCTACAGTTAAAAAATGTCATGGAATCCAGGTATCTAGATTTTTAACATCCTCCCTATTTGATATTCCTGCAGATTGTTCCACAAATTTTACTTTGACAAATATTTTTCTGGAGTAATGCATCTCAAACTTGCTAGTCATAGTCTCATTGCTGATCATTGTAAATAAAATTAGATCCCTGAGGTTACTCCTGACCTATTACAGACAAATATCTAAGAGAGGAATTTTGGGAATTTTCACTTTTAATTAGATTCTCAGATGATCAATAAAGTCTGAGAAAAATATTCCGGAGGCTGTGAGCAGTTAGATTACCTGGATTAGGGGAGGAAGCTCAACTGAAAATGCTTGAGTACCAAGAGGCTCACTTACCATTTTCAGAGTAGCACCAAGGCCTGGAAACTGTGTAGCCAAAACTAGACCAGGAGCCTTAAAGAAGAAATAGTCTACAAGCTATTCCGATGGCTGAACCTCTGCGGTGTATAAAAGTCCCTCTTGGGTGCTTCAAGTACAGTGAGTATGGTATTGTATCCAGCTTCTAATGCTCAGAATTTTAGTTAACCACCACCTTTCATTTTCACATAGGAGCCAATTGAGTCCCAATTTAAGAAGAGAACTTGCTTAAATGTACATGTAAAACAAAGTTTGTAACAGTAAATGTTCATATGTATGACAAGTTATTAATATAATGTTTTTGCAAGGCCAAGCTGAATTATTAGATGGAACATTCTCAAATACTAAAGTGAGAAAAACCTGCAGTGGTTACTTTATCACATGAAAAGCTCCCTTCTATAGCTTGCTTGACAAATGGCTATCCAGCTACAACTTAAAAGTTCAACCTTGTAAATATTCTTTTCTGTGTTTAGCAGAGAGGGCTGTTATATTGAACTGGAATTTTCTGGTTCAACTTCTACATGTAGCAGAAAAATAAATTTGCCTCTCCTTTTTATGCTAAATCTTCAAACTTTAAAGTTGTCTCAATCGGTAGAGTATCCTCACTATGCTTAATTGCTTGGTGTTTTGCTGTTCTTGTTGATACTGTTAGCTCAATTTAGAGTTAAAAGTCTAAACTAAAGTAATTATTAGAACAGAAATACATACCTTGAAAACTTTGTTCGTTGGTGAAATATTCCTATGCAAAATAGAAATGAAAGACCAGAAATTAAGAGAAATTAAACTTCATAAATTGTGATGTGTCAGGTGAACAATGCTTCCTTTTTACCACCAGAGGTCTTCAAAGGACCTCCTAATAGCTGTGTCTACCAACTGAGGAGAAAAAATCTCTAACAAAGAAGCTGAAAATTCTTAGCCAGTAATTTTCTCAAGAACTTAAGTTAATTGTTAATGGTCTGCAGTCCTAAGGCTAAACATTTCTGATAGGTGGAATTCAGGTCAAGAAAACAAATAACAACAACAACAACAAAAACGACCAAATCCTCAAATGCAGAATGGTTAAAATGTATCATTTTATACTTCAGATAAATTCATTGCTCAATCATTTTACTTTTGGTTGGGAAGCTTCTGACACTAATTGCAATGATTAAAATCTTCTTATCAATATTACATAAAAGTGGAAATTCACTATCATTTACATTTATTTACATATATTTATAAATGTAATATGTATATAAATATGTAAAAATCTTAATTTTACCTTTAAATTTAAGGGTTAAGAGAATGTGAGCTAATTCCTTTGACTTATTCTAAACCACTGGAAAGCAAAACTAAGCAACAATTTTATATCAATTTAGAAAAACAGCTCTCTGAATTTTTAAAAAGAAAGAAAATGACATTAGATGAAATGATGGATCGTACCATCTGTATAATAATTTGAGTAAAGATTGTCTGATATTGGTATTTTGTATTTTTATGTTAATAATTTATTTAATTTAATATTTATTGAGGGGCTACTATATGCCTGCCGTTTTACTAAGTGATGGCATACACAAAAATTGCAATCATACATGATTGCTGTTTTCAAGAAATTCAGTTTACCTCAAGAACAAAGGCAAAGAATTACAATTCAACTCAATAAATTCTGCATTAGAAAGATGATAATAATAAGGGCAATGGGAACACAAAGAGTGGTACCCAACTCAGGGAAAATCAGAGATTTCGCCAAAAAGCAGATACCTTACCTATGTGTTAAAAGACAAAAAGACACTCATGTGGTGAATGGTGCAGGGAAGGAGGGCAGTGTTTCATGAGCCTAGCAAAGCCTCAAGTCAGAATAGAATATAACATATTACGAACGATGGGAAGTAGATGGAGAAATATGCCTGGATCTTTAACATCAGCTAAGAGTTTTGCATGCTATATGTAAAATGAAGTTGGGAAATGCTTCTTTGATTATTTTATACTGAGGGCAAAGAAAGGGAAAAGTGGAAATATTCTTCTTATTTATTATTTTAGTCATTAACCAAATGAAAATAGAGTTTACCAAATCAGGGTCCAAACAAAATTTAAAAAGTAAACTCATACAACGGTCTGAAAAATAATTAAAATTTTTTTCTCTTTATTATCTAGCCTCCATTTTGTTTCCTCAAGAACATTTTTGTCTCCCGCTTCCCTCTTGATTTAGGTTAGCATGTTACATTTTTTTTTTTTTAATCTAATGAGCAGAGGTGTGGAGAGTTATGCATGTCTGATTCGGAGGAAGGAGAATCACTGGTTAATATGGGTGTGTTCAATGAAATGTTTGTGTGTTTAATGTTTTTGTAAGGCAGGAGATAGAGAAGCATTATAAAACCATTCAAAATAGAAAGAAAACAATACAATACATTTTAATTGTATTTTATGGTCATAGCAGTATTTCCCTGAAGGACTCACATACTTCAACCATATTTTCCTAGACATTTGCTGGTCTTCTGGTAACACGGTTGCCCTTGTCTTTGGTTTTGATAATGTATAAGTGGAAGAAAGAACACGTTGGATTCTGGAGGTCGACATTTTAGTTCTTACTCTTTGCAGGAAGACTCTCTATATTTAAATTTGACTAAGAAATAAAACTGAC
>NW_006436284.1:1161658-1172410 GCF_000325575.1 Pteropus alecto
CCTCTCACCTTTTCCTTCCACTGGATTCAGTCATTCTGTTGCCTCCTCATTGTCTAACTCCTGTGCAGGATCTCGATGAGGCCACTCATGATGGTTCTCCATCTACCTCCCCAGGCCCTTTTCTTTCCTTGCTGTCTAGCACTCTGTTCAGTCATATCAAACTTCTGCCATTTTTCATAGCTTAACATTTTAGGGGAACCTCCTGGCCTCTGCATAAGTTGTTCTCTCAGCATGGAGATCATCTTTTCTTTTCTCCCATCATGTCCCTTGTTTGTCTACACAATAAGACAATCATCATACTCTAAGAGAAGTTATAGTGTAACAAAAATACTCATTTCTTTTATAGTAGTTATCTATTTGCACATCTAATTTTTCACTACACTGTAAAGAGTAAGGCCCTTATGTTTTTAATTCAGCACTGGGTCAGTGCCCACACATAGTAGATACTGGGTAGATTTGTGTTGACTGAATGAAGAGCTATATGGAAATAAATGGATTTTGAAATAATCGTGTAAATGAAGGGTCTATTTGGCTCATTTTCTTTTTGGACTTACAGAGAATGGGTTAACTTCAGAGCAAAGTGTTTTAATATAATCATCTGGCAATGTTAGCTTGCTAATGTACTATATGTTTTATACTTTATGATACTAAAGAAATAGATTTTTTCATTCCTTCAAGTTTGTCTGATGATATGGCATTTGAATAAAAATCTTCACTAGAATTCATTTAAGATTATGGTTTTGTCTTCACATTCTTACTTTTTTTCAAAAAGAACTTGATATTTTTTACTAGATTAACTGTCTTTTAAAAGAACAGTAACATATCTTCAACCATCTCCAGTGTCTTTTTAATACTTGAGATGAGAAGCAGAGGAAAATGTTCATTTTCTTCTGATATGTTTCAAGCCATAAAAATAAAAATGCAGATTTAACACATTTGATCTCATCTATCAGTGCCTATTTTAGAGGAAGCCAATGCTGTCTACTTTGTTCCTTGGGGCTCAGCAATGGGCTGGGGCATTAACTATGTGGACTAAATACTCAACAGAGAGGTTAAAACAGAGCTCTGGGATGTTTGCTTTGACTTTTGGGGCTTTGAAATAGACTTGCTTTCTCTTTAGTATCACTTTACTTGTTAACTAGTGTTTTAGAAGAATCCATTTGTAGACTTTATACATTCGAGATGTTGATATGGGATAGGGAGACTGCGACAATTATAATGGTCAAAAAGCGAGTTGGTATGGCTGTTATCTGCCTCCTCCGGTTCTTGACTTCTAATCTGACACAGGATAAGGACATATTTAAACATGTTGAGGAAGCAGTTACAGCTTGGTAAGCATTTTCTGTTTAGAAAAAAATATTTTAAAAAAACACTGTAAGAAAATGAGACAGTACAACATTGAATTTCATTAGTAGGACTGAAGTAAACCTTTAAATTTAAACTTCTTTCCTGCTGTTTATAGCATGATTTTAAGTTCTAAGGGATCTTTACATCTCCAAGCTGATTTTTAATTGTCTATGTCTGGAATCAAGAAACACCCACTGACACCCCGAAATCTAATCTGTCCCATTTATTGTCCATAGTGTACTTTTGTGCTACAACAGAATTATATAGTAGTGATAGAGACTGCATGGCCCACGAAGTCTAAAATATTTATTATCTCACTTATTCCAGAAGAACCTCACTGACCCTTGATTGTAGGTGATGATATTTGGTGCAGTTTTATTGGCCCATATAATGTTATTATGTATCATTTGTTCTTTTGATTAATGCTGAAACAAGTTATATGTTACACATTAAACCTTTAAAATTACATAAAAAAGGAAATAGAAATAAAGATAAAAAATTTAAGTGTTCATTGAGTAAAAAATGTTGAAATATGTAAGAATTTTTATATAAAATCACAGTTAATTAAAGATAGAGGAAATAAAGAACATAATGAGCAGAACAAATATAAAATCATTATCAATAGCTATGAATCTGCCAAATAACCTGTTTTTAAGTGTTCTTATTATGACATCGTTTACTATCAATTTCTCAGGAAAAAATCTAATTAGAACAGAACTAATATGACCTATGAGAATTGATATACTTCATCTATTTTAAGATGGAGAAATTCTACCAAGGTCAGTTAAGATAATTTTCCCCCTTCTCAAGATATAACACTGTTATTTGTGTCATTTGTAATGCAGTTCCTAGTAATTAAAACAGCAGGTTACAGATGGATTATTTCAGCATGGGCACACTCATTTTCTTGCCCTCAAGTTAGATGGACATTGTCTTATTTAGGCATTGCCCATTATCCCTGGGCAGACTCCCTCAGATTGTCCTTGGAGGAGTAAATTAGCCTAAATAGATCTTTTATTTGCCTCATAAGTCATTGAAACAAACTATATTAGTGACTGCCAGCTGAGTTGCTCCAAACAGGAAAAACAATTCAATGATCTTATGCTTTTGATGTCAATCTGACATAAAGTTAAAAAGAAAGAAATTCTGTTATTCAAGAGAATTTTAAAAGAGTTTCTTTGAAATGCATATTTATTTGTAAAGTAAACTTTTTATTTGGGTTGACTAAAAGAAACCATATTTCTCTGAAAATTCTCTAGTTAGTATATTTGCAATATCTGCCAAAAGAGGGGAGTTAGGAAAAATTTAGGGAGGAAAGGGAAAAGATGAGAAATTTCAAAATAATACGCTCATTTGTGTTTGGAATGGGAAAGCATGTTTTTGGCAGAGTATTCAACACCTGTTTATCCACTTATTTGGAGTTAACCAGAATTCGTAGAGAGATCTTAACACATATTGCACATGTCCCTTAGATGATCCAATGTGTCTGCTCCTTCACATAACCAGAAAACAATTTACTTTTCCCCCCAAGCCGATGAATAGATACTCAGATAAGATATTTTAGTATGTGATGGAATATCGTATTTTAACTTTTATGATTCCTAAGTGTAAAACGTGTAGTTTAGATTACATGTATATGTGTTTGAGTCTCCACAAGTGGTTGGCACTGCCCCAAGTTCCTTTAGAGCAGTCCCTACATTGAGAATTCCAGAAGTAATCAGCTGCCTTTGTTTTAGATGTAAATCTCTTTCATAATTTACTGTTCCCCACATAGTTGTGAAATAGCTTCTGCTATCTTGATTATCAGGTATTGCTTGCCACTTCTCCTCCTCACCATCTGTCAAAATCCAACTCATAATTTCAGACCAAATTCAAGCTCAGTCATATTCATAAAGGCTATTTGATCACACAGCCTGACAGGATCTCTTCTTCATCCTATTCCTAATAGAATTTATTACTAACTCCACTCATAAGCTCTCTATATACAGTCCTGTATTGCCCTTACCTTTAGTAAGTGTCCTATGTGTCATATAGGATGATAAGCTCTTAGGCCAGTGACTGAATCTTATGCTTTTGTGCTCTCCTTCATGATATCTTGAACATAGTGGTTACTCAAAAATGACTGGAAAGACATTCTCATACAAGATATGATATTTAAGATTTAGACTACACACACATATTTATCTTTAATAACAGTTCAAATAATTAGGAGTTGACTAAATTGTTTCCATATATAGAACTAGAAGAATAATCTATTCTAAATTATGATTGATTGTTCATGAGTTAAATGCTCTACAGAAGACAGTTTTATGTAATATCAAACCTAAGAACAGAGAATTTGTGCTTTTTTTGGCACCATGCTACAACCTTACTAGCCTGAAGCTGTAATACTTAACTTAAAAAATGTTGGAATATATTTCTCCTTTGAAATAAACACCTAACTGTGAGAAAAATCCCATTTGCATCTAGAAAAGATGGGGGAAATAGTCAGATCAATATACATTTATTTCTCACAAGCAAAAGTTTAAAATCAATATAGTAATAAGTATCTGGATATATGATACTGTTTAGAGTTAAAAAAAAAGGGTAGTAGAAAAGTATTTTTAGTTTACCTCTAAACTTATCAGTGTTTTGAAATTTCAACATTTAAGATTAGTTTTGGAAAACCCAAGTTAAGCCTATGTAAAGAAGAGAGTTATTGCTAACTTAGAATGGAACCTAATATAGCACGATGGAAAGCACAGTAGACAGACATCATTATGAATTAGTATTTATTGAGTGCCCACCCTTTTGCCAGGTGTGTGCTAGTGTATTACATAGACTGTCCTGTGTATCCTTCATGACAACTCTATGAGCTTGTTTTAATGTTTTTTATCCCATTGTTGAATATCAAGGAACTGAGGCCTAGAAAGGAGATATGGTATTTGCCCAAGGCTGTGCAACTGAGAACTCATGGAGCCAGGATAGAAAGACAGGTGCATCTGATTCCAAAGCCAAAGCCTTTTCTCTTATCCCATGCTGCCTTTTACAAGAATGGGTTATCAACATTTAGAAATCTTATGTATCAAATTCTCTCAAAGAGAGTTTAGATGCTATATACATTTTCATAACTAGATGAAAGAGAAATTTGCAAATATGCTTTAAAGTATCTTCAAAGAACTTTCTATATGCAGCCTTCAGAAACAGCAGGATTTGTCATTTCACAGAAATTGTTAATGTTTTAAGGAGTACGGCGTTTCTAACTCACATTCAGTATGTTCTCCATTTGACCTTTGTAGGCTTGCCTGTTATATTTTCACTTAACTTCTTGCCTTTCTCCTTTTTAGAAAAACAATTTCCTTTTAATGGATTTTCTTTAGGGTTGAAACTCAGTTCAATAGGACTCGGACTCTTGTAGCTGCAAGAGACCTTAAGGCAATATCAAACCTCAAACCAGCATTTTACAGATGAGTGAAAAAGCTGACTTTAAGTGAAGTGTCATGATTTATCTAGTCTACAGGAGAGACTCAGGTCTCCTATTTCTCAACTCATTGGATTCTGTGGTATACTGCACCTTAATGAGACATTTGGAGATCAAGTAATTGTGAAGTTGATTAATATTTTTATGGCAGTGGGGGATGGGTTTAGTAGCCTGATCAATTGAAGCCATCATAACTAATTAATTGTTTAAAATGCTATTTAAATATAAAAGCCATGGAAAATTGAAAGATGGCATATAATGTAGGAAAGTAGATGTTGCTATACTTCAATATAGGCTTAAGGCTACCTTTCCTGCTTAACCTTTCACCCAATTTCCCCTAGTTCATTCTGGAATTTGCCATACACTTCATGCCTCCATGATTTAGCTCCTTTTGCTCTTTTTTTCTGGAATTTTCTTCCACATCTTGAATGTCCGAAAAAAATTCTACTTATTCTTCCTTTCTAATATCTTAACTGTAGCCACACCTTCCCTTGACCTTGGCAGAATTAATTTTCACTAGCCTTGTCTGTGCTGTCATAGTGATATGTACCTTTATTATAGTATTTATTTTATTGTCATTATAACTTCACTTACTTTTCCTTCTCCCGACAAAATATCTTGAAGGCAAGATTTTATCTTAATCACCATAGTATCCCCTATGACAACATAATGCTAAGCACATAGTGAGAGCTGCAAATATATCCCTCTTGAATGAATTACTTGCAAATCATGGTCTTTCAAAGGCAATGCCCTAAATAAAAGGATAAAAATCTGAAAATTAGGGCTATAAGTGAGATCATATGATTTGATAATTATCACAAAATTTACTGGTTGAATTTTGATAGTCACAAAGTTTGAAGCTAATGCTTTATTTTCGGTGGTCTGTGTTTTATGTTCTTTTTTTAGTAATAGAGATTTACATGTCCCCAATTATAGTTTCTTGCCTGGTTGTCATTATAGCTAACAACGTTAATTTAGCCATCTGTTGACTCAAGAATAAGTCTCTGATTGCGCCTTCTATTTTGATGTAAAAAATTAAGCCAATGACAAATATAAGTTATAGGCTTTTACATCACTTCAATTTTGGTAAATCTGAGGTTTAATAAAGTCCTACAAATATGCATAGAACAGATATATTATAAATAAAGTGTAACTGCTCATATTTGCAGAATTAATTCACACACAAATGCTTTTCATGAAGCTATGTTTTTCTCTTTACTGCCGATAAGAGTGAAAGCAAGACAAACTTGAGCTGTAGGTTAGTAATTCAATAGATTATATTTGTTTATCAGCACAAATGTATTCGTTAGTACACCTCCAAACTTCAAGCATGATTAATAAGACACTGGGCTTCTAGAGATGGTATCTTCAGGTCCATATATAAAGTTACATAATGCACAGCTGTTGGTGATTAACACAGTTTGTAATGGCTAGTGAGTTTATTCTGTACTTCTTAGAAGAGCAAAAATTTTTTGTGTGTTCTAGTAAACAAATTTTGAACACATGCAATGCTGATTTATCAATTTCTAATTCATTAATGAGGAGCTTTTGTTCTCTCAATGACTAAAATCAGTAAAACATCTGTAAGTATGTTTACATTGAGTTTGAAGGGCCTCATTTATATAACAAATCATGGTTGCATAATCTATAACTGAAGCAATGCTTAGGTGGTATAAATGAGCTACTTCCTTAGAGATTCCTAAATTGTTTAGGAGGCAGGTGCTGAAGTGTCCCAGAATCCAGAAATCTTTAAATGGAATTTCTAATAACTCTGCTATTTTTCTTTGCCATTTCAGCAAGTACAAAAATGATCTACCATTCCAACAGCCCTAAGTGGAGACCAGATTGTCATGGACTGAACTTAGATTTAATTTTACTCTCTTTATCTTTACCCTACTTCACTGCCAGAGCCCAAGTTGTTATGTATTTACACATTTCCATATAGCCAAGTTAGAGTTATTTTACCCTAATCTTTTGATTAATATACTACATATGATATTTCTTTCCTCCCTTTTTAAATAAAGAATTTCTCTAACAAATTATCTCTTTTATTCAGGTGAAATGCATATACACTATAGCAAATAAAGTGCTGTTACAAAATGGATCATCTTCATTTTCAGTTCATCTGAGGTATTGCTACATTCCTTTAATGGAAATTTCATCTTCTGTTTTGAGAAAACAAGTTTCTGTGAATGCTTCTAAAACAAATTCCAGCTGATACCTGAATTGTGACCTAATGCCCCTAGTTTACCAGGTTTTAGTACCTAGGTCATTCAGTTCTTTCCTTCTAGTTACTTCTATAAACTGAAGCCTTTTTCATGTAGAACATGAGGTGTGACATTGCTTTCACTGAAACTTCACATAAGTCAAGGGAAACTAGTGCAAAAAGACAAGTTCTCCAAGGAATAGACCCTGAGACTCTGAGACTTACATGTGGGAGATTTATTGGGTATTGCTCTTAACAACAACTAGGGAAGATGATCAAAGCAATACTGAGCAGGGGAAGAAAGTGAGTTATGATGCAGTTCCAGCAGTGATTCTCAATCTGAGATGGCCTTTGGGAGTTTTGTATCTTGAAGCAAAGAGCCAGGCCTTTACGCTCCTGTGTCACCAATTTTGAATACGGCCACCTCTGGAGAAGGGCTTATACTTGAGCCAGACTACTTTCTTTGGCCGAAGCCAGTTCCTGGAGAGAGAGATTAACCAGAGAGCTGTTGATCATCAACATTCACAGCAGTGGAAGAAATGAGCGTTTCAGTCCTGAGGAAGAGTTCTGGGCAGCACACTACAGTATCCACTATAATGAGATGCCTAACTCTTCGTACATCTCTAATGCCAGTTGTGAGTGATGATTAACTTGTGTGTTGTATAGAGCATTAAAATCATTTCAGTAAATCATGGCTTGTAAGTGGTGGATATCATTCAAATTATTCTATAGCATGGTTGTCTTTATCTTTAGATAACTGTAGAAATGCCAGTCTCTAATTTTCTACTGATACCCCAGGGAAGTTAAAGTCAAGATTATCATTAGTTCTAATGAGAATAATTTGTACAGAATCCTACATTTTAGTGAAAGAATAAAAACATCTCTACATGTTAAGTTTTGAACAACCTTTTATTTCAGCCTTTAAGTGAATACAAGTTGTTTTATTTTCAGAGCTTTTAGCAAAATGACATTAAAGTTTTTCATGTTTTTGTTATGTTCCTATATATTTTCAACTATATGAGTACCAGATTTGGGTATTTAAAAAATATTTCTATTAATCTGGATTAAAATTATAAGTGAGAAAATATTATTCTTGCTATTAAATAGAATAATATAGCTAAATTCTCAGGGTCAAATGTATGTATTTTGAAGCTTTATTTAGTGTGAAGAAGAGGATAGTAGTTGAATACTATAAATTTTGATGTTTATTGACACAATAACTACAGTGACAAAAAATTTCCAGATGTGTAATGAGTATAAAAGAGTGGCGAAGTGGCAAAATTAAATCAAACATATGAAATTTACTAGTTGAAGAAACAGGTCAATTTGTATTTAACACTAGGGATCAGTAGGTATTAGGAATGAGTGTTGGTGACAGATGGCACAGTTATGTAATCCCATTTTGTAAATTAGCAAGTAATTGACAGATGTAGTCATGGTACTGAGCAATTATTTGAATAAAAATGTTTAGGATTGTTTCTTAAACCTCGAGGTTTACCAAATGTAATTATAGTTAATTCTTTACATAAATTACATGAAACAAATTAGCATATTTCAGTAATTTAAAATGTCAGTTTTAAATTGTTTCAACCATATAATTAACTTATCATTATGGTTTGTTTGCTTAATGAAATGATCTATCTGATCTTGATGTATACTAATATTGTTTTTTAGTGTCGAAATGATGACCTTAACAAAATAAAGACTTCTATAAAGTTAACATCAATTTTATATAGTAAGAGGCCCAGTTAAATAAGATATTGAATAAAGAGAAATAACAAAATAATCATACTCATCTTAAAGTTCTGATTATCTATGGTCACTGCTCTCAAATAATTTTGTACTAGCTTGGCTAGGTTAATTTATTCTTTAAGCTTAGGCTATAAGGTTTTACTTGCTTTATGTTGTCTTAGTGAACCTTATACTTAGCAATATATATATTGATAATTATATGTTCTTATGAGGAAATATCGATGATTGATAGAAAAAGAAAAATGTCTTAAGACTTCTGTGGGATAAATTTTGTGAAATTTAGCTAATGAAGACATCAAGATATCTTCCCATTGCTCCACCCAAACAACACATAGAAAAGTTTAATAAAATATAAGAACATTAAAACAATTAAATTCAAAAGTACCAAGTGATAGAAATGTTGGTACTTTTCTATGAATGAAGAAGTGAGTTGTGGACCAACTGCTCCAGCCCATGGAGATATTGAAAGCTTTTATTCTTAAGTGATGGTTGGTATTTAAATGTCAGTGAGCACTGAATGTTTTCAGGGCCACAAGCTGAAAACTTTGAATCTTCTATAAAGAAAAAGAAAAAATTCTAGAAATCATGTGTGCCTACAGGGAAATAAAAACCTCCCATAGGTTAAATAATGTACAACTGAAGAAAACACTAGTTAAGACATCTTTGAGGAAATCACCCAGGAGAAAGAAATTATACTGCATTATCCATCACTCATCAATTCAAACTCATACAAGAGAATAGAAAAGAGACACTATTCTAAGAAATACTGATGAAAAAATTTTGAATTTGAAGAGAAATGTGAATTTTCAGATTGGAAGAAAACATATCAAGTCCCTATAGCAAGACTCAGTGTTCTTAAGCTATAGGATGTCAAAGAAAGTAAAGATATGAAGACACTGGAGAGAAATGATAGATTATTGACAAAGATACACGATTGGATAAATATCACATTTCTCATGAGGAACAATAGATGCATGAAAACAATAAAATAATATTTTGAAATTGCTGGGGAATAAAACTCTACATTATTAGAGTTTCATTATTAATAATAGCTAAACTGTTATTCAAAAGTAAGAATTAAAGATGTAGATATTCATAAACATAAAAGTTAAAATGTTGTCCATAGACTTTCACTGAAAGACATACTAAATGATATATTTTGACAAGAAGAAAATTGAATTATAAAAGTTTGAAAAATGAGAAGAAATAGTGAATGGAACAATTAGCCTAACAAACTTAAGTAAACTAAAATTACTAAGATTCCTAACAACAATTACTTTTGGATGGTTTAAAAACAAGGTGGAACTTAAATACTGAATAATAATTAAAATGAATAAAGAGGAATACCTGAAGGAAATACAATTTGTTACATATCTTTGAATCTTTTTTTAAAGAAGATAGCGATATTGATTAATTTCAGACTTTATTAGGTATAAATAAAGTAAATGTGTATGTTAAAAATTTAAAGGAAACTGAAGCATTGCAACAATAGAAATATAATATTTAATTTCAACCAGAATGAAAATTTTTATCAAGTCAATGGAAGACAGAAAAAGAAAAAAAACAAACAAACAAGATATTAAGAAAAAGATAGTAAATTAAAAAAAAAGCTTAGAATAATATGCAGAAATAAATCTAAATATATTAGTAATCAGAATAAATGTAATAAATTAATTATCTCACTAGAAGACTGAGACTATTGGACTTTATTTTAAAATAAGTAAACGAATAGCTATATACTTTTATCAAGTGATAATACTTTTCAAAAGAAAGTTTGAAAATTAAGAAATAATAAGTTATCCTATATACATACTAACAAAAAGAGAGAAGAAATAGTTTTATCAGTAATATATAGAATTATTTTTACTTCTTCCTTTTTAATGTGATTATCTTTCTTTTTCTTTTCTTTTTTTTTTGCCTAATTGCTTTGAGTGACAACAAAATATACCTAAATAATTGTAGTTACATCTTATATTTAACTTTGTCA
>NW_006436284.1:1172433-1198647 GCF_000325575.1 Pteropus alecto
TTACATGCCAGACCTTATTGTAGTTTCTAGAGAGATCAAAAATACATGTCAGTCTCTGTTTTAAAGAGCTCAATCTACCCAACAATACAGACACTTTTAAAAAATTTACAAGTTAGAAGAGAAAGAGGATTAAAATAGGACTTTGAAAATAAGGAGAATTTTGAGATCTTTGAAGAAGCAACTTGAGTTATATTGAGAAGAGGGGTGAATAATATAGTGGTTTTGAGTAAGGAAACGAGATTGCAGACGATTTTTGAGAGAAATTTCCACATTCCAATATATAAAGATGATTCAACATTAAGAAATTTAATTTAGTTCATGGATAACAGGATATAAACATGATTATATCAGTGCCTGTAAAAGTCTTAAATAGCTTTAAGAGTACATTTCAGAAACCAAGAGCAAATATATGTGGTGAAATAGTAAAGACATTTTCATTAAAACTGAGAACAAGGCAAGCATTCTAATGGCCATTGTGATTATTCAATATTGTTTTGGTGGTTCTAGGTAATAGAACAAAACGTTGTGTGGAATAAATGTAGTAAAAAAAACAAGTTTTATTTTCAGATGACATAATTGAATACCTAAGAAAATCAAGAAGTTCAACTAAACATCCATTCAAACTAAAAAGACAATTTATTAAGATGACTGGCTACAAAAATATCAAGTTTTCCCTTTATACTAGTGTAACAGAATGTTTAAGTTAAGAAACTGACTAAATTCTAAGTTACAATGTGCTATGAGTCAGAATAACAAGCCGAAATTTCAAAGGTGTCTGTGAACCTGCTGGATGAGTCATGTACCACACGGATCCAAAATGCTCAGGTTGCTGGAGATTCTGAAGGATTTGGTGAAAATTGTTTTGGAAAAATTTGTGCTTTAGTCACGTCTCCCACCCAAGGGAAGGGAAGGATAATAACTGACCCCCCTTTCTCGAATCCGGGGAGAAGGCTTCACGAGGAATATTTAAAGAGCTGATATGTATTTCTTGCAGTAGTGAGGCATCTTGGATTGGTTTCTGATTCATGTCTGTGAAACGAGACAAAAAGATTGTGGCTGGCAGTTTTGCATGCCTAGGTGATTATGTTTCTTCCGTGTAAGATGTAGTGAAAGCAAATGTCTTGTCTTCCTTTCCTCTTCCTCCTTCCTGTTGCTAATTGGCTTTGGGACGGTTATCTTTGAGCTTGAGATGACCTTGGCATTGAAGAAGCTAGAAGGAGTCTAATAATTATAGAGCCACCATTCCCACCCTAAACTCCCTACAACTGAATTCTATTATGTGAAAAAGGACGAACTATGTTCTTTAAGCTATTGTTATTTGGGGCTTGGACTTTATTAGTGAATGAAAGTTAATCCTTTCATTTATCTTTTTCTTATTTAATCATCACAACTTGAAAGATTAAGAGATGAGGAATAATTAGTGTAAAGCTAATAAGAGATTATGAAAAACACTGAGGTAATTAGGGAGACATTTTAATGAAAGATATTTCAGAGAGGAAAAGGACATAACAATTGTGTATCAGGATTGCAATATTTTCAAGTATTTAATTATACTTTATGCCCATAATTCTGATTTTGCCTAATGGTTATACCTAATTCAGACTTTTTGGCTTTAAAGAGTCATTGCTTCTGAAGAAGCAGAAACCAGAGAACAAATATCTAACAATCTCAACTTTTAAGTTCAAAAGCCTCCAAACGAATTTCAGTGAGGAAAATGTCATTTCCCCTCTTCTCCCAAAAGATAGGTATGAGTCAGAGAAGAGAGGAGAATGAAAGGGCTTCTCAGGAGAGGCCGTGTAACCTGGCTGAACTCCATGGTGGGGAGGGGCGAGGTGGACAGTAGAATTCTTCAGGTAAGTTAGTGATGCAGGAGTCAACGGAACTGTTGCCTATCTGTAACCCTGAGAATTTCCCAGGCCTGTGAAGATCAGAGGTTAGAAGGGAAAAGACTGACTGAAGTGTAGATGACAGAAATGACTTTGGCCGTTCTGCTGGATTTCCTGTACCTTCAGAGTGGCATGGAAAAATTGAATAATTTCTCCATTTTCCCAAGAAGACTAAGAGAAGAGAGAGAGAGAGAAAGAGAGAAAGAGGGAGAGCTGTTGGATGCTAAAGGAGTCTGAAAGCTACTGAAGGGGGAATCTCAGGGGACAGTTTTGTGGAGCAACTTCGGAAGGATAAACACAGTTTAGGACCAGAAAGAACTGTACATTTCAGTTATGATCAAGTAGGCAAAAACCATCACCAGTGACCAGACAACCTCCTCATAAATAAGTAGATTAACTTTTTTGGTACGCAGAATATGTATATAACATGAGAATTAAGAGTTTGTTTATAATTTATATTTAACTTTTGAATTAGTGGCCTGGGGATTTCATACTAGTATGTGTGATCGAATGAATACAGGAAAAGACTATTTGAAGATACAAGCGTAAAGGGTAATTAACAGCAAATCTCAGAGAAGGTGTTGGAGATTATGAATATTCAGAAAGGGGTGTGTAGCCTTGATCAACAGAGAGATATTTATTTTGCAGAAACAAGATCAAAATCAGGAAGATTTGTTTTTAATTGACAGTTTAGATCATATAAACTTAATCATTTCCATAAGGAAGAAAAACTCATCTGCCTATAGTAAAAGAAGTGGAATGATTTGGGGAAGTTGATTTTTTTCTGATGAGTTTTACTACATATCTGCAAGTGTTTCTAGGTAGATGGCATTTAGAACCATTTTACAGGAGCAAAAATGAAGTCTGAGATAACTATATTTAATTTCAAGTATAGTAATATTAATAAGCCAAAGAACAAAAATAATTGTTTCACTTCCTGCTTGAGTTTCAATAGCTTTCTTTTTGATGTTTTTGTTCATTTGTTCTAAGAGTCAGTGTGACCCAATTGTTTCACTTTTCCTCCAGATCATCACAAATATGTTCCGTTTCTTTTCCACTGTTTAGTTTAGTTGTTTCATTTTGTCTGTCTTGAGGCATTTGTTCAGATGTATTCTAAGAAAAAAATATTTTGTGGTATCATATTTTTATCTAGAGCAGAAGTAATCAACAAAATATATTACTTACTAAATAAATATTTTCCTATATAGTATATTTACTTAAAGGAAAAATTTTCCTTAAACTCCAAACATGTAGATTGGAAATCTTTGAAATAAAGATAATGTATTTTCTCAGAGATTATTAAGACAGTGGATTCTATATAATTGAAGCTTGGAAGAACACCACATCATTTTTTTTTTTTTTTTACATAACCATTTTCTTTCACTTTTGTAGAATTAAAGCAGGAATCTCAAATTGAATATCAAGATTCGGACAGGGCTGGACAGTTGGTGGGATTTGGTTGAAGCATCCCAAAAAGGCTGTGTAGTCCTCGTCCAATACTGAGACCTCATCATATTGTGCCTGGCTCGTAGGTATTTCTCCATAGACGTTTGTTTAATCAATGGAGTAATGGAAGAATAATAGATGGACGGATAGGTGGAGAAAAGAGAGAGGAAAAACTTATCGTGAATGACAAGGCAGAATGGAAATGACTGAAGAACACATTTTTGGATTATCAGAAGGTGGATCACTTTAATGAGCAGAGGACTTGTCCTTGGTCTTAGTTTCCTGTCCTGACTGATCGCATGGCATTCATGTCCAAGTCCAGAGGATGTCAGGAGAGCTGTGAATCATGTCTACAAAAGTGGTTTCATTAAACCTCAGTGAGACTTGAAACAAATAGCGATGCTTGGAGACATTGCGAATGAAGCCCTTGTTCCCCACACTACAACAAACCACAGTGAAATTTTGAGACTATGCCTGCAGCAGTGAGTTTATTCTTTACCGCTTGTAACCATCTCGGGGGCCTGGGAGCAGTAACTGAGAGACATTCGACATGTGGCTACAGCCTACACTGACAGATATTGGAGGTAATAGGCAACATCATTTAAATTTTTACAATAATGTGCTTAATTTTAGAGCCAGGACCAGGGCCCTGTACTGCAAGACCCTGAAAGTAAATCCTCCCTTAATTTTTGCATCCTAGGTACTTTCTTGCTTCACCCTTGTCCAGGTCTTGCTTATGATAACTAGAGTAACTAGACAAAGATGATTAGAGCACAATTGTTGCCTTTGGGAGCCTGACATTTATTTATTAGAGTAAGACTTCTTCCTTCTAGCAATGGTAATAAATATACAATGACCAGTCTTCATTCTCTTACATTCTCTTACTAACGGGAAATTTAAAAAATGGTTTAAAATCATTTGGAAATTGGAAAAGCTTGCAAATAGAGTATAAAGTATACCACACTGACAGGCAAACTTGTATACTTCAGAGCACCACAGAGAAGGTGAAGTTTTATTTCTACAGAGAATGTCAAATAGGTAGGGCCAATTTGGGTGAATGTAGGCTTTGCCTTCAAATTGTCCTGGACAATTTTGTCAATCATATGTTGTCAGAAATTTAACATCTCTTTTGTTTTTTAAGGTTAGATTATATGCTTCTATTTATTTCATTAATCTCTTATGAGGATTAGTTTCATACAAAAATTTTTAAATTGTTGGTGAATTTACCGATCTATTATAAGAACTTATATTCTAAATCAAAGGAAGACAATTGCCCATAGTGTTCCCAATTATCTGACCCACGAGTGTAGACCTGAGTGTTAAGGAACAAGAAGGTACTTTGCTATATGGTGGACATATGCAGCTTCCATACAGTGCACTGAGAAAGGGCATTTACATAGCCTGATCAAGGTCAAGGTGACTTTCATAGGAGAAGATCAACTATTGAGAGAGAAAGAGAAGGGAGGAAAGGGAAGAGGAAGGGAGAGAGAATGAGAAAGCAGAAGGCAGGAAGGGATGAGGGAAAGGAAGACAGATCTAAATGAATCTCTGCATTCCATATCAGATTTGAATTAACACGGTGGTGTGCTAGAGCTGGCTGGTACCAGAGCAGATTGTGTGTATCCCTTCCCAACTCTGTGCTCAATGATGTTCTATAGTAGCTTCGAACAGATCATAGTTAAAGTATTTACACTGCACAAACAAGCAAATGCTACAAACTAGGTAGGGCATCCCCCCACACCTCCCTCCAAGAGCTAGTTGAGCTAGTTGTTAAAACATTTACCAGTTCCCTCAGGTTGACCTGGAAGCTCTTAAAGGACACTGTGGTAAAGAAAAACAATGTAATGAAATAGAAAAACCTCAGAGCTAGGATGAATGGATCCATTGATAAAGAAGAGAGAACTGGGATGATCAAGAAAATAATTTAATCACCTAGGTAATTGTGCCTCCTGGAAAAACACAAACTAAATGAAATGAAGAGGTATAAAATCACTCGTACAAGGTCTGGTCCAGACTCTTAGCTCTTAGCTATGTTAGTATGTTATTTGTGCCATTCCAAGAGTTGCTAAATCTCTATGAAATGAAGAATTCTGTATTAAATCATTCCTAAAATTAAATGACTCTCAAGTAAGATGCCAGTGACCTTGATTTTTCTTTTCTATTATTGTGGTCTAAATTGGTATCTCTTTTACGGTAACACTTAACATAGAATATATACTTCTCATGAACATAAATTATATATAAAGTATTATTTCATTA
The DNA here is from genome assembly GCF_000325575.1 of Pteropus alecto. Lineage (NCBI taxonomy): Eukaryota > Metazoa > Chordata > Mammalia > Chiroptera > Pteropodidae > Pteropus > Pteropus alecto. Next base: position 1,178,025 of record NW_006436284.1, read on the forward strand.
ATAAAAAATATGAAAAGGCCTGATTAATTTACAGTGTCTATATCTGGAAACTTCAACAAGCTAAAATACTTTTTTTTAAACTAACTTTTTGAAGTATAATACACATAAAAAGGGCTTACGTCATAAGTGTAAAACTCAATGAATTTTCACAAAGTGCACAAATTAGTGTAAAAACTGCCTAAGGAAATAGACCATTCCCCTAACCCAGGAGTCCCTCTGATGGTCCACACACACCATGCAGCCACTATTATCCTGACTTGAATGACCAGGGATTAGTTTTGCCTATTTTTGATTTATAGAAATGGAATAATAAAGCACAAAAACTATATTGGCTTTTTGTTTGCTTAGTATTCTATTCGTGAGGTCCATTCATGTTGTGTGTAGTTGTAGATCATTCTTATTGCTGCAAGATATTTTATCATTTACTTATTTATCCCACTGCTGATGGAAATTCGGATTGAGAAATATTATTAAAGCATATTTCTTTCTTTTGCAATTCTATCCTATGTTAAGCCTTTTGAGCTGCAGACAAAGGTCTTGGGAGTGGGGAGGAGTCCTTAAAAGAACTTGCCTGAAAATATACTAATATAAAACAAACTCTGTCTTTGTTCAACTTTAGCTTCATGTAAGTTGTCTTTTCCACTAATTTCCTAAAATTTTAAACATTCTTAAAGTACTGCAGAGTCAGAAGATTTCTTACTACCTAGTCTACTCAGAGATTTCAAAAGCTTTTGTAAATACCCTTATTTGACCCAAATCTTCTCACCTACAAACAATATGGATGTACAGATCTCTGGTAATTCCACCAGCAACTTTGAGGCTAAAACTTGGCCTAACAGTATAAATCATCTAACAAAAACTCTTGTTCTAAGAAAGCTCTTTAAGATAGTGTTTCACTTTCTTCACATACTATACCCATTTCCACAGTTAATGCTCAGCAAAAGTTTGGTGACCTAAACTGAATTTGATTATTTCAACAAGGACTATGGAAATTATTATATAGAATGCATTAATTTAATTAATAACTAAAACATCCCCAGTTCTGTAGAAAATAAGCAATTATATCCAGTATACAAGTGTTCCTTTTTCTATTGAGCTAAAGCCAGTACTTCTTAATTTCATTCTTAAAAAACAATTTGAGAATATAGTTAAAGCTGTGGACCTTCTCAGAATAATTCTTAATGAACCACATTTTTCCACATAATTTTGGCAGGCCCACCCAGGATTCCATCAGGTTTCCATGGACATCATATTAAGAAACTGTCTTCTAAAAATTTTTGAAATCACCCATTTATCGTGCGACTATATGCCAGGCAGTGTGCTATTTGTCACTTGTAGCATGCATTCTCAGTGAGGGTGATATCGCCCCACGGGGGTAAAAATTGGTTCTTGGATGTTTCCCATAGTTAGGAATAAGATAATATTTCATAATTATATAAAAGCTACAGAAACATAAATGATGAAAGTCATTTTTCCTTCAAAGTACAATTTTATTATTTTTTTCATGTATTTTAAAAAACCTGAAGATAGTCTGATATATTTTAATGGTTCTGACATGCTATAGTTGTAATTGCCTCTAATTTCTTTAATGATATATCTTGGAATATCATTACAAGTCATATATAAAATTTTATTTTTATACTTAGCAATGATATGATCTGAAAAGAAATGATTATTATTTGAAATAAGAAATATCACTTAGCATAATTTTGAGTAAATTTATGCTTATAAAGAGTATAGGAATTCTCATTCAAAGTTGAAATCTTGAGACCCATTTTAAAAATAATCAATAAATGATTTTATAGAAAGCATTAAAATAATTTCTCTGTTCCCACAGAACATTCCTGGTGGGCTGATTGTTTTTTAGGTATAAAGACTATGTCATTTACTACTCAGTGGCACATTTCCTTCAGTGTTTTCTTATCATATATGTTCTTCACCTATTCTTTAACTACAATTATAGTGAGTTTCACCATCTACAAAGAAGCGAAAATCAAATACCTAGGCAAACACAATGACTTACCTTGGCATTTTAAAAATGAATTTTAGATGTTATCAAGAAAATAAATGTATCACCCCTCTCTTCCCTTTTGAATCTGATTCAGGAAATGGCCCAACTAAATAATAACTATGCCAGAAAAAAAAAGCAAAATCAAAACAAACAGAATGCAACAAAGAAACAAAAACAAAACAAAGAAGAATACGAGTAAAAGCTTCGCATGTGTTACTATCGAATTTTATTACAATGTAGACCAACTTTCTTAAACGACTGTATAATTTTGCTATGGGCAGGAGGATGTCCCCTTAGCAATGAGATTAAGGATTTTTAAAATCTTGGTAGATTGGCTTTGGGCTACTCTATTAAATACATTTGTTCCATTGTTTTTTAGTTGGAAAGCTAGAAATAACATGAAAAAATTATAATAATTCCGATTTCATAATACTCAGGATTTTCTTGTGTTTTGCTGGGTGTTATGGGCTGAATCGCCCTCCCCCACCACCTCGTTGAAGTTCTAACCCCTAATATCTTAGAATGTGACAGCATTTAAAGACAAAGTCTTGATAAAGTGGTAATTAAGTTAAAGGGAGGTTATTAGGTTGGGCTCTAATCCAATATGACTGAATGTTGTTTTAAGAAAAGAAATTTTGGACACAGACACATACAGAGAGAAAATGATGTGGAGATACAGAGAGATCACGATCTAGAAATCATGAACAGAGTCCTCAGAAGAAACTTCTAGGCTTCTAGAACTGAGAAAATAAATTGTTGTTTAAGCTACCTAGTCTGTGGTACTTTGCAATAACAGCCCTAGCGAACTAATACATTGGGTTAATATATATTTAAAATGTCTTTATGAATTTTTGATATATTATTTTTCATGCTTTACATTATTTTCTATCTTTTTCCATCTCTATGCTATATAGTAGTCTCTTAGCTAGAATGGTTTGATATCAACAGATAGAATTCTTCTATGGGATAAAAGAGGTTTCTTTTAAGAAGAGAGAAACAAAATATAGAGTTAGGAAGATACAGGCTTCTTCCTATCTTAAGCTGTGCCACATATATAGTCATTTCTTTCACTTTAGAAAGGTTAATTATGCTTCTTTCAGCTTCATAATAATATTTGCTGCTGTAGTGAGTGTAGAGTTATGAGACTAAATTGTCTATAAAACTAAAATAATTTATGTAAAGCATCTAGCAAAGTGTCTAGATAGACTAGTGATAATATGTGTTGGTCGTCTCATCTTTGTTCTCTGTTTTTTAAAGAAATGCCGTACAAACAGGAAATAACCGATGACTTAAATTTAGTAGATATATCATTATAACTGATTATAATATTGGTAATGATAAATCATTTGTTTGTTTAACATTAATTTTGTCTAATAGATACAAAGAGTCTGTTGAATATTTTTTCTTGTGACTGAGGGTGAGCATTCACGTATAGCTCAAGTTAGAGTGAAGTTCAAATAGTGAGAGTCATAGTTTGATTTTATATTTTGTGAAATTAAGATAAACAATGGCTTAGTTATAATGTACCTACCACGTACTAAATATTTATTGAATTTCCAACTCTGACTACACTTCTTGACTGTAATAGTCACATAGTATATATTCATCTTAGGTGTCTATCTATGTGTAGTAATGTTGGGGAAGCCTTTTTACATGGGTTTTGTGCAGATGCTGAACAAAATGTTGTATGAACTTAAAAATATTACTTTTATCAAAAATTACATATAATATAATAAATAAATAAATAAGTAAAAATATATTTTACTATACACATTTTTACATGACAAACTATATAGATGATTTAGTGGATTCTGAAAACAATTACAGAATATCCTATCTGTCCTGCTCGTAAGTCTACCTTCAAATTCTAGTGCATTGCCTGGTATATATTTACTACATGGATGGATAGATGGGTGGATGGATAATGAGTGAATGAATGAATGAATGAATGACTTTACTAAAGGAATATAGGATATAGTCTCGTTTGTCATACTACATAAGAGGTGAGCTAGTATAATTGTTAAGATAGAAATTTTATTTTATTTCTGAGTTATGTCAATTACTAGGAAGAATTATAGTTATCTCTTGGTGAAGAAGAGCGTTTTCCTTCCTGAAAGTAATGTTGAAAACAATGCCTGCCTGTGTGCTACCATTGTATGTCCTCGGTAACACCATTAAACATCTCTGTAGTAATAACTCTTCACAGGCATTTCTGTATTAATCATTTCATGACCACTATTGTGTAGGCTACATTTTTCTTTTCACCTTTGGATATATTGGTTGATTTGAGGGGACATATTTGTATTTATGTTTATTCTCTCACCATAGACCTGTCTTTAATTGGAGTGATGATGCTTTTTTGGAGTTGACTTGGAATAAACAATCTAGGGTTAACTTCTAAAGTAATTTTCTTACTTAAATAAATAGAATTTTAAAACTTCCAATGTAGTGGTTACTAAACTATGAAAGAAAAATTGCAAAGAAACCTGAGAATAAAGTAGACTATCAATGCATTTATCCTTTGATAATAAACATTTAGTTGCTCGTTCTAGAATATTATTTTTGTTATTGCAGTCACAACTTTTCTTGACTGAATTGTAAAAATATATTATCAGTGAAAATATTTTACATGCTGGTAGTTTCTTTTTGATTACCTTTTGTATGTGCAGTTTTAGTTCCCGGTTATCTTGATGAACAGGATAATGGAAGCAGTTGGATATTTGAATTTCGTTGTAGACGTTTAATTATAGTGATATTTGACTTCTCACAGCCTTATAGCCCAGCTATTTGATTAACTAGTTGCCTGAAATTATCCACAGCTTGCCTGTATAATGCTTATTGATTGCACTTTTTCTTCCTATTTTTCCTTCCTTTTTTCCCTTATTCCCTGTATCGTTTCAGAACAAATTTGAAATAGCATAGAATATTTCACAAAAATCAAATGTATAAATAATAAATTATAGTCAAGTGCTTGTGAAAATATAAATTAGAACGGAAAACCGAGAATGTAGATAGACATACCATAGAATTCTAGACATTTACTCAACTCGAGAAATATATTTAGCTCTGAGATTTGTAATGGCTAAGGTTAAAAAGACAACACATTGTTCATGAAAAAAACATACCATATTCTCAAGGAAAGTAATTTTTTCAAGATATTTATTGTTCACATGGAATTTTTATAGAAATCATCAAATGATATTGTAGACAACCCAGGAACAAACACCATAGCAGATATTATTTAAGCTAATAATTAACTTCAGATAAAGAACCTACTATGAGTGATCTTTGTAGCGAAATAGATTTTCATCCAGATGTATCTTCAAATTTCTTAGTCATTACTCTTTTGAAACACATAGAAATTATTTCCAGGTGGTTTTAATTACAACTGTCTGATATTTTTACAGTTTTTTTCCTGTAATAAGAAAAGCATCATCTATGTTTTCTATTTCCATGACCCAAAAGGGGCATTTTGAGGGCCATTTTAAAACATCTATCTCCATTCTTGCAAAACCAAAGCCTAAAATTGTAAAATGTTTTAGAGGTGCTAAAACTTGTTACAGAGGTTACTTCATTACTAATCCACAGATATTCTTGGTTAATGCCATTTATGGTAAAATATTCTCCAAATAAAATCTGCATTTTCTCTCTAGAGTAAATGAAACTGTCCATTGTTGAAATATTTGAGAACTCTTCACCTAACAGAAGAAATTATGTGTATCATAATCTGAAGCTTTTTTTGTTTTGTTTTTTGTTTGTTTGTTTGTTTTTGGTCAGATGTCCCTCTGATATCTAAAATACAATATGGTTTTATATAATAAATTCCTAGTCTTTTCATTCTACATCAATCCATTTCATGAACCATCCCATAAAGCTGACAGTATTATCATCCTATCTGCCTTCCAGTTAAACACACAGGGTGAAGAGCCCTCGTTCTTGTAATCCTTTATTAAAACCATGGTCATATTCTACTGCTGTTTTCTGTGCATCACTTATTGAGTGTGTACTTTCTGCTCTAAACATGTCAAAAGCTTCGTGTGAATAATGAGTTCAAGGCTGGACAACAGCAACCTCTTCTGCAGGGACTTTCAATCTTTAGTCATGCCATCTCCCACATTAATCCTGTCTTCAGGAATGGTTAGAGAAGTATATCAATGCTGATTGATGATGACATGAAATGCAGTGGCAATGGTAACATACTGCATAATTATAGTCCAATATTATATTGATATAATCTAATGACCTCCTTCAAATATCACAATTAAGATACAAGACAGTTTCATCAGGAAGATCTTACTATGACTTACAAGTCTTAAGTGAACTGGCCCCTCCTTTCACCCCACCATATCACCCCAAACTCCTTTCATTCTGTATTAGCTTCCTGTTGTTATATAACAAATTACCACAAACTTAGTAGTTTACAAATTGCACATGTAATATCTCAGCTTTTGCAGGCTAGGAGTCAGAACACAGTTTAACTGGGTTTTCTGCTTAGGGTCACACAAGACTGCTGCAATCAGAGTGTTAGACAGGCTGCATTCTCATCTGGAGACTTATCTGGGGGAAAAATCCACTTTTGTGTTCTCTTGCATTAGTGGCAGAATTTACCTCTTGTGGTTATAGGAGTGAGTTCCTTGTTTTCTTACTGGCTCTTGGCTGGGAGCCACTTTCAACTCCAAGATGCTGCCCACATATCTTTTCCATGTTGTCCTCTCACAACATGATAGTTTATTTCTTCAAAGCCAGAGAGGGGGAGTCTCTTATTCTGATCTACTTTGATAGAGTCTTAGACAATGCCACTTAATCATGGGATAGATATCCCGTTATCTTTGCCATGTAATGTAACCTAATCAAAGGAGAGACATTCCATTGTCTTTGCTATATACTTTGATATATATAGAAGCAATCACAGATTCCACCTATAATTAAAGGAGGGGACTATACAAGGTATAACATCAGAGGGCTGAGATTCTGGGAGTCATCTTAGAATTTTGCATGTCATACCTCTTACTGTTCCCATCAGTCACTGCTCCAGCCACTTGGACCTTCCTTCTTTCCTTCCAAGCATTCCTCCATCTGAGGGTCTCTGTACTTGCTGTTTCTTCTGATGGGATAATCTTCCCTCTGATATTCTCAAAACTCACTCTCATACCTCCTTTAGTCTCCTCTCAAAAGTAACTATAAAGAAGCCTTCCTTCCTGACTATTCTATTTAAAATGGCATTTCTTTCTCTATCTCCTCTCTTCCTGTCTCCATCAGCTTGCTTTATCTAGCTCCGTAGCACTTAACCTTGCCTGGCATACTTTATACTTGTTTGTTTGTTTGTTTGTTGTTTGTTGTTGTTTGTTTGTTTGTTGTTACCTTCACTGAAATGAAAATTTCATGAGGCAAGGACTTTTGCTTTCTATCTCTAGCACTTAGAATGGTGCCTTGTACAAAATTTGTCCATGAATATTTGTTAAATAAACAAATAAATAAATAAATAGATAATACTGTATTTGGTAAATATGGCCAGTGTGGTTACACAACAGAAGTAATTCAGTGCCTGAGAAGATTTTAAAAACTAAATAATTTTGTTTGAAAGAACACAGTGATTCACCTCATAGCTCTGGGTTATACTGCTTGTAATTGAATCCCTATTTTCGAATTTAGTGTTTTTTGTGCAAATAATTTCACCTTTTTATGCCTCAATTTTCTTAGGGATCTAGTGACTTAAATAGTATCTCTTCTTTGGATTTATAAGGATTTCTGAAATAATACATGTAAAATATTTATTAAAGCATCTTATGGACAGGAAATTCTCTATAATACTGACATATAATGGCTGGTGGTAGTTTATTCAAATCCAATTTATTAGATGATTGCCTACTCTCAATCTCTATTTCATACTGTGCGGGCACAGGTGTTTCAATGAATTATTGCTGCATAATAAATTACTCAAGATTTAGTGGTTAAAAATAACTATTTTATTACTTTTGATTCTGTGGGCCAGGAATTCACACAGGGGATGGCCCCTCTGCTTCATGAGGTGTTAGCTAGCGCTGAGGCATTGGAGTTAAAAGATTCAAGATGGCCTCCATCCCATGCTAGAACCGTATCCCGAGTGGCCAGAAGGGCTATATGCTGTCTGTCTAAAAGGGCTGGACCTCTTTTTTATGTCATCTGGACTCAGCTACATGAGGTGGCGTTGTTTTTCCTCCCGTGACCTCTCTTTCTACGTGGTATCTCATCCACTTAGCTCTTCAGTCAGTCTATCCAGCTTTTCATAGAAGCCGGCTTCCCAGAGAGCAGAAGCCAGAAGCTGACAGCCCTTTTTACGTTCAGGCACAGAACTGGCACAAATCCCTTTCGCTGTATTCTGCTGGCCAAAGCAAGTCTCGGGTGCCAGCCCAGATTCAGAGAGAAAGAAATAGTCTCCGGCTCTTGATGGAACAGGTGGCAGGAGTGGACAGTGATAGAAGGAATTGTTGGCAGCCGTTTCACAGACGAGCTACCACAAAAATCTTGAAAAACATTTATTTGGAAAAAGGTATAGGAGAGGTAACAATGTGCATAAAATAGTGAAAATTATATTTTTCAAACCATTTCCTTATATCTAACCTAAAATGGAAAGAGATCAACAAACTACAGTGTGCTTGGTTATATAAAAGGGTGAGGTAGCTTTCTGTCTTGAAATCTCTGAGCAAATGCACATTGCATTCTGATTTAATAACAAAACTGTTTTCTTTTTATTCTACCTTTGTGAATATTTTTTAAATATTTTTGTATTTAATTTTACAAGGACTCATTTTTTTCTCATTTGTAAAATGAGAGTAAATTGGACTGGTGACCTATTGGTAATATCCATATGTATATGTGTTTTATTTTTTTATGCATTTTGGCTTAGGTTATTTTTAAAATGAGATTACACATATAAATTGAATTTTAGGGTAATAAGAAGAAGAAGGAAGAAGAAGGAAAAGGAGAAGGGGAAGAGGAAGAAGAAAGAGAGAAAAAAGAAGGATTCTCTTACCATCCTGGGCTCATAACAACAATTAGCTGGAGTTGAGACGTGATTAATCCTTTATATGGACACGTGTTCTTGAGGTGCCTTCAATTTTCACCATTCCCTGTTGCATATTAGTTGGTTTATCTGCTGTCTTTTAGTAGAAAAGTAACACTCTCATGCATACATGCACAAAGTAACAATGAAAGGTTTCCAAGCTGTGCTCCAATAGATTGTTTCTTTGTGTCTTGATAGGCAGTCATTGGTGAAGAAATCACAGCATGCTTTTCCACTTGTGCCTCAACTGGCCAGAGTAGTTTGACATAGAAGAAACAACACATATGTGAACAAATCAGGTAATGACTGATTCAAGATCTTACTAGAGGTGAATTCTAAAATGCCACCAAAGCCATTTGGTTAAATATATCTTTCTTGATTAGATGCCAATTTTTGCAGCCTGAGCAATTTCTATGGGTGATATTAGGACACTAAGAAATTAGCCTCTACCTTCATTTTTAAGAACGGTTAAGTAGTCAAAAAATATAGAATACATAAAATTATTGTATGCTAGTCTCAGTTTTGCAAACGATGTTTAGAATGATGCGTTTGGAAAGTACCCTCTCCTTTAATTTTCATTGAAAAATTTCAGAACTAAAAGTGTAACTGTTTATGGAGAGTCAGGCTTATACATGTGGCATGAAAACACCTAAATCTTAATTCTAGTATTAGAACTATCCAACATTGATGATAAATAAAACCACGTGTATAGCACTAGCAGCTAGATATTTAAAATGTTTCTGACTTACAAGGTTGGAAATTTCTCTACTTCTCATTGACTTATGACTACTTTTGAAAAATAACCACAACTTGGAGAACTGGAAAATAATAAGTAAAGATACATCAGCAGTAGATAGCTACTTCACTACAATTTTTTAATGACATCTCAGCCATGATTTTATATTTCACTGAAACTGAGCACAAAGCAACATTTTAGCAACATACAGCTCTTTGCTGTGCACTGAGAAAGTTTTAAAGTTTAAAGCTAGGAATATAAGAACATTTATTAGAGGTTTATGGACAATAAATATTAATATTTGATAATAATATCCTGATTGATTTTTATTTTCAATTTAATTTACAGTTTTACTTGCGAAATCCATAGACTCATGACCTAAAATTTCCTATAGAAAAAGCTGACAAAAGATAATAACCCCAGCTTTGCTGCTTTTGACACCCATGTCAAGATTAGGCAAAAAGTAGCTGTTTCTAGCCATGACATAATGCTGCAGCTTACATGTGTATCAACTTGAAGAATTGAGAAAGCAGGTAGGAAATTAAAGAAAACAACAAAAATATTGATTCTAGAGAATATTTTGCAGTTCAAAAGCAATTAGTAATAATAGGCTAGCTTCAGGCAAATTGTTTCTAAGTGTTACGGAATTTTTGCTATGACCATCGCTCTTCCTGTGCCCCGGCCACTTAGGAGTGGTGTACTTAATTGCTCTCATTCTGTTTATGTTGCTACTTGACAGGGGTGTTATTCTGGTGACTCCAGCTTTTATTAAAACTATTATTGCAGGCTTTATGTATTTCAAGAACTATAATGCTTTAACAGGACAATAATTTTATAAGTTCCAAGGTTGTTGGATAATACCAGATTTCAAAATTTCTCAGGCATGCACAATGGTTTATTTTTTAATAAAGAATAAATCCATGCACAGCCAAGTGTAAGATATTGGAAATAATAGTTTCTGAAGAACGTCAGAGAAAGTTAAAAAGTCACAGAACTTTTAATGTTAATATTTGACATTTTAATTTTTTCCAGTTTAGTATGCCAAATAAAGAGTAATCTAGATTCTTCAAATGAACTAAAACAACTAAAAATACAAAAAAACTTTTTCTTCAGTTCTATCAAGATGAGTTATTTAGAGTGCACTTAGAGTTACAAGTCCAAAAAAAGCACCATGTCACTTAAAGAGAAACTTTTAATAATCATTTGGAATATTTGAACAAAATCATTTTGAGTATTTGAACAAAATTGTGGTCTTACTCTTTAGAAATAATTAGAGAAAAAATGTGTAAGAAGTTTTTTTTTCTTTTTTATGAAAGTAAACATACTGACTAGAAAAAAATTCGAAGAGTCTACACTAATGAATTACTAGCTGAGTGGCACTGGAGTACCTGCATATAACGTTCAGTCCAAGTTAGCATCATCATCATCATCAATCATCTTTGTGAAGGGTTGGTAGCAGATAACAAGACACAGGTCCCTGCTTCGAAGGTCACTGACGGTATCTCTCCAGGGTTCTTCTCCCTTAAAGAAGTAGAGAATGGATGTTGTTCTCAGAAAGCCTTCCTAGATTTAAACTACGTTTCTACTACATACACCTGAGTCCATTTCTGTTCTAGAAAATGAGGCCAATACTTTCTACATCACGGGTAAGACTAATAATGTAGTAGTCTCTGACACAGTGAAACATATGACAAAGAAACATATGCTTCTTTCATATGTTTTCTCTTTGCAAGCAAGTAGGCAATTGAAATATTTTGTCATGCATCCTTTTTGTAGCATGACATAGCCATTTTCCAATTATTCTTTAACCAAGTAGGCAATTGAAATATTTTATCATGCATCCTTTTTGTGGAAGGAGAATCCTAGTAGCATGACATAGCCATTTTCCAATTATTCTTTAAAGTTACAGAACCTCTGAAGGTCAACTGGGCAGGTTGCTTCCCCTGATATACTTCCTTGCCCAGATATCTTTGCAGCTAAGTGTGGCCATAATCGTTCTGACCAATGTCAAAGTGGAAACAGAATGTTCAACTTCCTGAAAGTGTGCTAACTAGGTAGCTTGGCCCACTCCTTTTCTTTCTTATACTTGTTGGTTGGAATGTGGAAGTAATAACTGAAGCAACAGCAGCCACTTTGAATTATGTGGATGAGAACCACATCCTAGGAATGGATCAGTACAGAGCTGGGAAAAGCCTGTGTGTTTCTGATAAAACTTAGCTCAAACACAGATATGCTGTCTGACTCGACTCCAAAACCTTAGACTGTCAAATCCCAGGATAAAATTTTATGCATTTTAGCACGGTTAATTTCAGTTTTCTGTCATAAGTAGCAAAACCTAATCTTAACAAAATTATCTGAAATTATATTTGGGAATGTATGCACTATTAAGATATTACTTATGTATTCTTGTGGTTTAATTAATTTTTGGTGACACTTCTACTAGGGTCTCTTTTTATACAAGGTTCTCAGAAATGCTTGATTCATATTTATAAAACAGAAAAAAATCTGCACAAGCCAGAGAAAATGGTAAGGAATAGAGTTATAAATAATGGCACTTCAAGACAGGAATATAGTCCCTTTTTAAGCTTTAGGTTCTGTGCATTCCATACAGTGGGACTGCAAAAAGTGATAGTGTCTGACCATTTGTTCTGGTTACTACTGCTGTATAACACAACGCCCAAAACTTAGTGACTTAAACCAGCTATTTTATTATTCTCAAAAATTCTGTAGATCAAGAATTTGAATAGGGGCCAAAAGAAATTGCTAGAGTGTGCTTCATGGTGAGAAGAGCCGAAAGCTGAGGTGACTCAAGTCAAGGGCTAAAATCACCTGAAGTTCATACCTTACATGTTTGTCAACTGCTGTCCTATAGGGACTTGAAGACTAGCATCGCCAAGAAGCTTTACATATGAGTGTCTTGCCTTTCTCATAGCATAGTGGCCATAAAGTATTTATTCAAACACTTTATGGAGTGGTACAAGGCTCCAAATACAAGTGTTTCAATAAACAAGATAGAAGCTGCATCACCCTTTATTACCTATCCCCACTTTCCCTCCAACATTATTTGAGGAAGCAGTTCTAGGCCCACTGAGAGGAAGAAGTAGACCTCCTACCTCTTAATGGAAGGAGTGGCAAAGAATTTGGAGAGGGGGATGGTTTACAATAGCCAGATCTTTGTACACTGAAGGAGAAATGAGCATCTCTAAGTTTTGTTGTGGCCAGGCCCGCTACTGTCCAATGACACAGTAAGAGAGAGAGGAATTAATGTAACATATTAGTAGCCAAATTCTTGAATGCTGACCTGGCTCTTCCAATCTAACTAATGGTCTCAAAAGCAGGGAACCCAGAGATCTGAGTAATTCTGACCTAGCAGGATGATTGTCTTATACAGATTGCACTGACCCCTAAAATTTGAATGAACTTTGTGAGGAACTAGCACCTAGGTAACTAGTGACTGGTTACGTATTGAAGAGCTGCTTCCACTCACTTTTAGTATTATTTGGTTCATTTCTTTGCATATGTTGGTTTGTATTAACCCAAAATGAAAGCAATCTGTGTCTGAGTCTACATTCTCACCGATCTTCACACTTTATGGTCTAGTGTCTTAACCTGGTTTGGGTCAACATGAACCTTTTATACTTGGAAGCATAAAAACTTGATAGTGGTGACATTATCAATATTAAAAGATCAGTAACTTTTCTAATTATAACCAGGCAGAAACAAGCATCAAGGCATTCTTACTTATTGGATCACAGATAATTTCTCACTCTAATGATTTGTAAACTGACAGATTAATATTAGAAAAAAATTTTAATTTAACTGGTGAAATTCTTTGTTTCAGTTTGCTGGTCTTATAACAAAGAGAAAACTCTAAGTTAGGGAAGTTTGGTGAAAGTTAAAAAAAGAAATGTGTGGACAGCTCTTGATCTAGAGTAGGCAGTTAGTAAATGTACACTGCTTTTTCCACATGTGCCCTCCCATAGACTCAGTCACCCACTGTTTTCTAAAGTGGATCTACAACTTTGAGCTTTAATTCACTGCAAATTACAACAGTATTCAAGATCACCATTGATTCAAAAGCTTTACATTTCTAAAAATTAATAGCTGATACTTATATTTCTAAGTCATCTTTTATCATCAAAAAATATATTACTTCAGGTCACTATCCAAATTACTGTTTCAGTGAGAAATAAGGAGGTTATGGCCTAGAGAATTCCAGAGTTGAAGAAACAAATTTACATTTCATACAGGAATTTTAATTTGATTCACTTCCCATTTATAGCCATAACTGTAGACATACAATCTCACTCTCTTTCAGCGTGGAGAGTTGGCTGTTTGCAACTAACTTTTGCCCAGGAGCACTGGCCTTACTTCTCTGTTCACACAAACTCGGCAGCTGCTTCACATAACATTTTCATTGTTTTTATAGTAAAGGACAATGGCACTTCAGCAGAATAGCTGTCCGTTTCACTGGTGCTATTCCCCTATCTAGAGCAATTACAACTCCTAGTGGATGGGATTATAGATTGATCCCTAACCAACAGATTTCATCACATACCATCTGCCTTATGCAAGCTCGTGCTTTGGGAGACATCAATTTTAAACTGTCTGAAGTATTAAGGAGCTTTTGGCTGCAACTATTAAAATACCTAATGGTGATTTTTCAAATGAGAATATTTCACTAAACAAAATTAAGAAATAGGACGTTAAAGGATTGGTCTAGCAACAACTTTTAGTCTAAGTTTTCTTGGACAATTTCTCCCCTAAATTATTATATACTTCTTTTTTTGTTTTTACTTTAATGGTCATACTTTAGGCTTTTTTTTTTTTTTTTTTTTTTTTTGGTATAATTAAGGATAGGGTGGGAGATGTGATGATTCTAGTATGGTGACATTGGTTAATGAAATGCAATAAGTTTCAAGTGTACAATTCAGCAGTAAGGCATATATATATTGCATTGTGTGTTCACCACCCATAGTTAGATGACAGTCTTAAGGGGTGAACACTAAGGTGATTATGCGTGTGAATATTATCGAAGAGGATAAAAAAAATTTTAAATTCTCTTTGAAAGAGGATAAAAAGAATATTCCAAAATATAAGCAAGCTTTTTGGTAATTTTTTCTCACCTCCAAAATATTCTTTAGAATAAGGGATCCACATTACTCAAATCCTTATAAAGCACACTCAATTCACAATCATTTTGTGCTCAAAGTACTGTTAGAAGAAGGTATTTTATCCTGAAATAGCCTCAGTCAATGCTTCTTTGGGATGCTTATAAAATTCATCTGAAGATCTATAACCGGAAGTCAAGGAGGTATAATTTTACTCTGTAGTTTTTGACATCATAATTGGATGCACTGAAGGGATTAGTAAATAAAACTTCAAAAGGTATATTAATGATAATTCAGAATGGCTAGCTTTGTGAATTTCTAGGTGGATGCTATTTTCCAAGAACACCAAAAAACAAAAGGGTTGAATCCAGGTATGTGTCTCAGCTCAACGCCTGGCTCAAAGTGGTATAAGCAGACTACCTGAGGAAGGAATAAGACTTGGAATATTGACCTCTGTCTCTGTCCTCTAAGATGCATTTTTATAAAGGAAAATCCAGTTTTTATAAGAATCAAGCCTACATTTTATATTTACAGCTTTGTATTTTTTCTCATGGAATTTCGCTTAAACTTTCTTTTTTTTTTTACCTGTTTAGACACTTTAGATTGGAAAATTTTATCATATAAATTTGTTCAACATGAAACATTTCATGTTAAAAATCAAACTATTTTAAGTAAATGAATTTAGTAAGTTGTCACTTAATTTCTCAAATGACTTTACTATAAACTTTTCATTAATTTAAACCAGTATGTGTAAACACTATTGGTATATTTCAGTGAAATATTTTAATGAAAAGATTTGAAAATATGGTTTTTGAATGACATACTCAAGAATAATATAATTAGAGAATAACTTGAAGTAATTTTTAAAATTAACCTTTTTGAGATTTTCTAAATTAAATTTTTTATCAAGATAATTATGGATTCACATGCAATTGTATGAAATAATTCAGATGGATGCTCTGTTCTCTTGACCTGTTTTTTCCCAATGGTAACATCTTGCAAAACAGTAATACGTTATCACAGCCTGGTTATTGATATTAATACAATATACTTATTTTATTTATATTTTCTCAGTTTTACTTGTACTCATTTGTGTGTCTGTTTGCATGTGTATTTAATTATACACAATTGTATCACATGTGCGAATGTGCACATCCACAATCACAGTCAAGATATATAACAGTTCTCATAACAAGAATCCCTCTTGTTGTTCTTTTTTAATTATACTCACTAACTGTCCATCCGTAACTCTAGCAACCAGAAATCTCCTTTCCATTTCTAAAATTTTATCATTTTAACAATATTATATGAAGGAATTTATATAGTATGCAACCCTTTGGGACTGGCTTTTTTCACTCAGCATTATTCTATGGTGATGTGTACTGGTTGTGTGTGTCAACCGTTTGTTCATTTTTATTATTGAGTAGTATTCATGTACCATAGTTTATTTAACCATTCACCTATTGATATGTGAAATAGGTCTAACTTTTAGCTATTACGAATAAAGCTACTATAAACAACCATTTACAGTTTTCATTTCTCTGTGATAAATGCTAAGAAGTACAATTGCTGGGAAATTTAATAGCTGCACATTTAGATTTTTAAGAAAATGCCAAACCGTTTTCCAGAGTAGGTGTAGCCTTTCACATACCAAATAGAAAGGTATGAGTTGTCTGTTTTTTTCGCATCTTTGTAAGCATTTGGTGTTGTCACCATTTTTTTTTGTTTGTTTCTTCAGATAAGTATCTATTGATATCTCATTATAGTTTTAATCTGCATTACCCTGATGGGTAATAATGTCGAACATTTTTCCTGTGCTAATTTACCATGTGTACGTCTTCTTGGGTAAAATGTTTGTTCATACATTTTGTCCATTTTCTAACTGGATTTTTAAAAATTATTAAGCTTAAGACATATTTTTTTCAATATTTTCCCCATAGTCATTTGTTGATTATGATATTTGCAAATATTTTCTGCCACTCTGTAATATATATATATTATTTAACAGGATCTATTGCAAATAAAAGTTCTTAGTTTTGATGAGGCCATATTTTTCTTTTATGGATCATGTTTTTTGTGTCAAGTCTAAAAACTTTTTGTCTTCTATATCCAATGGGTTTTTTAAATGTCTTAGTTTTATGTTTTACATTAAAGTCTATGATCCATTTTGTATAAAGCATGAAGTTTAGATTGAAGTTCCTTATTTTGCTGATATATGGTCACTTGCTCCAGAACCATTTGTTGAAAATGCTATTCTTTCTCCATTAAATTGCCTTTATATTTTTGTCAAAAATCAGTTGAGCATACTTGTGTGGGTTTATCTGGCTTCTCTATTCTGTTCCAGGGAACTATGTGTTTATTTCTCAAGCGATACCACATTGTCTTGATTATGGTAACTAACAGGAAGACATATCAATTAAGTGATTACTTCTATGTTATTCTTCTGTGTCAAGACTGTTTTAGCTATTACAGGACTTGAATCTTTCCATATACATTTTAGATTTAGCTTATCGAGGACCAAAAAGACTTGTAGGTCTCAGAGCCCTCTTTATCTCCATGGACCTAAGACTCTTCTTCACCTTATTAATTTTTAAATGACCTGGAAATTCAAAGGTAAAATTTTGGAGAAGCCATATCATGTGAAAAAGATATCTTGCACTAACTAGATAAATGAAAAATTATAGGAAAAAAATATATATAGAGAGAAATATCTTAATTTCTCTTTTAGTGTTATAAGATAATTCATTTAAAGCAAATCCTTTCTCTGAAATGAAAAACCTTAGGGAATATAAAGAAGTATATTTTTCATATTGGTGTACAGACAATTCTATAATTTAGGAGTACTGTGCTTTAAGACTATCAAAATGATAATCAGTTCTTTTCGTGGTAAAATGCCAAGGTTCTGATTAATAGAGAATTTCAAAACTTTGAGTTTTAGATTACCTGATTAATTTTTGTATAATTAGCAAAGACTATGTCTTAATAAGATATATCTCATTTACATTTAACAATTTGGGAAATTACAAAAATAATAAAGTATTCAAAATTAAACCTTGTATTAGATATCATTAATTGGCACCCAATATCTATTTTTCACTCCTTTCTTAGGGGACCTTCTCGTGTTGTTTGTGAAGCTAAACACTCCATTCCTTGTCATTAGAATCCTAGATATAAATATTTTTCTGCCCATTAAATGGCCTGTGTAAGATTTAGAAGATAGAAATGAGACAAACATCAACTTCTTTCTACCACTGACTGTTTCCTGCTGTAATCAATGAAATGGAGAAATAATTGTTTGCTTTTGTTTTCTGTATCAGAATTCTATGTCTGTTACCAGCTTTGGTGTTGAGAAGGTGAAGCAGCTTTTCAATCTTGGTTTCATGATCACCAATGTGCTGTAAAGAAGTGTTCTTGAGCTTAAAACTTTCTTTGGCATCTTTTAGATTCCTAAATCTTCTGAGTGGCAGACAAAGTTAGCTCCTCTGTGGGTTTGTTCTGTGGCCTTCTGTAGTATAGGTCTCAATTAGACCCCTTGCTCCAGCCCTTCAAACAATTCTACAGCACTAATTTTCTGTATTAAAGCTCTTTCTGCTTAAAATACTTGGCTGTTTTCTGTTTACAGAATAGAATCCAAACCGATACATACTCTCTGCAGAAATAGTATAAAAGATCTGATCTGGTTCCATGTACAGAGACATAATTTTTTTCTCTAATTCTGTTTATCAGAGATATATACAAATATTATTTCAGGCATATCATAATACAATTGATAAACACCCTGGCTTCCTTGATTAAATTTTAGAGCTTTTTTAAAAAATTAATTTGGGAATCACTTGAGATACTACATAAGCTCATCTGTAAATCACCTTTTCAGATGGGCATGCTGAAGACATATGGTTTGCATTTGAGAACATGACCTTTTATTGAGGTATAATTGACATATAACATTATATTAGTTTCAGGTTATACATAACAATTCGATATTTGTATACATTACAAAATTATCACCACAATAAGTCTAGTTACCATCTGTCACCATACATAGTTACAATTTTTTTTCTTGTAATGAGAACTTTTAAGATTTACTCAGTAACTTTCACATGTGCAATACAGTATTATTAACTATAGTCACCATGCCGTACTTTGCATCTCATGCAAAGTATATCATATAACAGAAAGTTTGTACCTTTTGACCATCTTCATCAACTTCATCCAAACCTCCCCCCCTCCCCCAGCAACCATCAGTCTTTTCTCTGTATCTATGAGCTTGTTTTTGTGTTCATTTGTTTATTTTGTTTTATTTTGATTTGTTTGTTTCAAGTTTTTTTTTTTAGATTCCACACACAGGTGAAATCATACAGTATCTGTCTTTGTCTGACTTATTTCACTTAGCACAAGGTCCTTTAAGGTCCATTCATGTTGTCACAGTGTCAAGATTCCATTTTTCTAACAGCTGAATAGTATTCCACTGTGTGTGCGTGTACATATATATGTACACATATGTATGTATATATGTGTGTGTGTATGTGTGTGTATACCATATCTTCTTTATGATAAGGTAACATTTGATTTCACTTGGTGAAATATACTTGGATCCTCATGCTTCTAGTTTATTTAACCCTATAAGGTAGTTGTAACTTGTCCAATGTCTTAGAGTTGTGAAGTGCTGGGTTCAGATTTGACATGGGAATTCTGTCTCCGGAGCTAGCACTCTACACGACTAGGCTCACATCCGAGCCAGACAAAGTAGCTGTTCATGAGCATTTGCTGAATAGAAGTGAATTGACTACTAGAGCTTATCATGATCATCATCAACTTTGCTACCTAAACTAGCTCTTAGTATTTCACAAAATACAGTAGGATAAATTGGCCTCCAGAAAGAGTAGTTAGTGATTCATACTGTTAAATTACCTAATTTTCCAAATGTCAATTGTTAAATTGCCTAATATATTCTCTCAGTGGTATTTCGGTTTCCTTGCAAAAGTAAACAAACAGTAAAATTTTTTCATCTCAGCCATCATGGAATAAAGCTCCTTTCTGAACAATGCTTTTGCATGGCTGACTTTAAATCATCTTTAAGCATTTAAAATACAAATGGCTTTACCCATGACAATTTTATTGTGTTAGAGAAACTTAATTGTAGAATAAGGTCCTTGCTCTCTCGACTTTGATGTCTGTGGTAACCTTGAAGTAAATTCTCTGTGTTAACTAGAATTAAAGAATGGGATTCATACTTTAGCAAAAACTCGGCTTGTAATATAATAAAAAATGAGGTCGTTAATGCTATTGTTTATGGCTAAATATTTGCTCATTTCAAAATCTCTATAAGGAAATGAATTTCGGAGAAAAATATCTTTGAAGAAAAAGAACTTAGACACATACACACATGCACATAAAATAACATACTTTCATGGTGTATAAGATAGTGATATTCTTACTGTATAAGTCATAGAGCAAGTTCTACCTAACTCTACATCTTACGGTAGAGATTCCTTGACACACATTTACATTATACCTCAATGTTAGATTTAAGGAACATTTTAAATCTTAGTATTCTGAAATAAGACATTTTTTTGCAATAAATATTAATATGCTAATTTTATGTAAATATAATATCATATACATTTCTGCTTCTTTGAAATGGAAAAAGAAGTCTCGAGGATCCTAAGACATGTGTTTTAAGTAAAACGTATGTTAGCATTCTTGGTATTTTCTTTTAATAT
>NW_006436284.1:1198695-1263484 GCF_000325575.1 Pteropus alecto
TTTTAACATCCTTTCATACAACCTCCATTCCTTGAAAGTTTGCCAGAATCTCACAGACTTCCTGAATTAACAAAATACACTATGAAAAAAAAGTCTTTAAAATGTGCAAAGTTTTTCATGCATTTTGTTGAAATATGTGCATATTACGGTATCCCTTAATAAGACAAAATTGAAAGTGTTCAAAAGTTAAAGGTCAGGCTGCTGTCATTATTTTCATCCTTGTGAACTTAAGTTACTTTGGTTAAAGAGAAAGAAAAAAAAATAGATTTGGGATTAAAAAAATATTCCTTTAAGATACTTAAAAGACTTCAAAATCAACCCAAATTACAAAAAATAATAATATATTTTCCAATTAGAAAGTAATTCATGTTACTTTTATACCTGAAAATTCAAAAAGCATATAGAGAAATAATTATTCACAGTTTTGCAATCTAATAATAATTATTACAGTTTTGATGTATATATTCACAGATATTTGATTTTATGTTTGTGTGTATCTCTATCTCTTTTGAAAAAAATATAGACCAGTATTGCATTCAATAAATGTACATTTTGAAGAACTTTTCTCTTATAAGTATTTTATTATGTTCTTTCTCTCTTCATAAATATACTTTCGTAATATAGATTTATTGGCTCCACAGAAATCTAATGGCGTCATAATTTTGTATTAAAGTAACAGTCTTGAAACTGAAGCTTTTGATGCACCTAAAAATTGTTTCTTATTGTCTTCAGCTTCAAAAATTGAATACTGTGTAGAGTAGGCATTCTAACTCATAATAATTGTGAACTGAAAAAATGCATCTTTATTACTAGAGTATGCATTTGAGGTCTTAGAAACAAACCAGGAAAAATGCATCCACTTATAAACTGTATGCATATCTGAGTCTGCCAAATCAACAAAAATATTGCTAGCTCCACTTTCTTCTATAAAGATTTGTTCAATGTGCAGAACTGTGCATGGTTATTACAAAACAACTTGACTTAGATCATCTGTCAACATTCAGAAATAGATTCTTAATGGATTATCTGCAAAAATAAAACTAACGCTGGTAAAAATTCTGGGTTCAAGTCAGAAGAGTTCCTGGCCACTAGTAATATGCTTTAAAGGAATACACTCTCAGAAGCCATTAAGAAATGATTTGATCTCAGAATTCTAAAATGGACAAGAGAATGTGACAGTAGAGATATCCTTAAACTACTAGAAGAAGAAAGCTCATAATTTTCTAATGGATTATTAATTATATAATTATCTAGGGACGTACATGTCATATTATGTAGTATGTTTTAGTTGTTTTTATTTCTTTTTAATATTATGTTTAGATTTTTGGATGCTTATTTGCAACTCAAAGTACCCCTTAATTTTTCTTACTATTGTATTGATTTTGGAAGTTAATTATCTTTAACCTAATCAGGAAGGGACTTTTGCAAGAGGTAAGTTTTAAAAGGGAAAACAATTCTTATTAGAAGGTACATTTATTCTTGCAATAAACCACCAGTAGCTTTTAAGAAGACATGAAAAATACTGATATTTCTACTCTCATTTTAAAGAGATTATCATTAAAATAAAAATGCTGCTGCTGCTGCTGATGATGACAATAAAGAGGAGGTGGAGGAGGCACAGGGAGAGGATGGATGGCAGATGTGAAGCATTAAAACTCATCTCCAAAGGAGCTTGATATTATAACATTATATTCTTTGAAAGCAAATTAACAAAAAGCAAACAAAACAAAAACATAGACAGCTGTTTTTTAGGCATTATATTTGCTATCTTAACTCAAAATTAATAAGAATATCATGTGTAATACTTTGTACACCATAAAGAAATTTATTTTCATCACCATTATTGGTACCATTATGATTATACTCATTTACATAATAAATATTTATATAACAATTTGTCATTATGTTTCCATGTTTATGGATGTGAACCTTTTATTACGATGAAAAGTAACTTGTCCAGGGCCAAGACAGGCAATGAGTGATACCAGAGTAAAGCCGGAATTTAGTTCATGACTCAAATATCTGGTCTTTAAGTTCATGACATGTAGTCCCCTTGTCACATGGCTCATAAATAACTTTGATGTTGGCATGTTTCTTTACGTTGGAAACAATCATAGTGTAAAAGCTTATCTGAAATTGGAATCATTTTGGCAAACTAGGGGTC
Source organism: Pteropus alecto (assembly GCF_000325575.1). NCBI lineage: Eukaryota > Metazoa > Chordata > Mammalia > Chiroptera > Pteropodidae > Pteropus > Pteropus alecto. The sequence continues at coordinate 1,200,860 of NW_006436284.1, forward strand.
TGATTGAATTCGACTCTTGTTTCTATGTATATATGCCTTTAACCTAATAAGGATATTACACTCAATTGAAAGAGAAAAGAAAATCAGGAAAAACATATTTTACCTTAAAATATCTTTGGTAATCTGCAACATTTCTTGATGATTTATTTTCTATTTTCCAGCCTTCAGCAGGTGAAATTCAGAATGATCTAAAATAAACTTTCCCAGTGAGTAGCTACTAGAATAGTAAATCTCACCCAATGAATCCACTGAAGTGTATTGTCCCATATAGCCAGTGCACCTGTGTTCTCATGAAGATGCATAAAGTATAGTACATTCACAGATGGTGTGCATTAACACAGACTATATACAAGTCATAATTTTCTGATTAGTCATATTGTGTGGACTCTGCACTCTCCAATGGGTAGCTACCAGTCATATGTAATTACATAAATTTAGTTATAAAATACAAATTCAAATTTCGAGTCACAGTGGCCATATTTCAAGTACTCATAGACATCTACAGATGTAGAAAATTTCTATTGTCACAGAAATTACTAGTGGATGGTGCTGGTTCAGAACAGAAATATTAATTTTAATCTAAGATAATTCAATTAACCTTATAATTTGGGTAGTGTTGTGAGCATATATATAAAAAAAAAATTTTAAATTTCTCCTTACATATCTGGAATTTTGTCTATCATTTCCACCAGAATGTTGTTATTTAGAAGGAGATCTCCCTAATATCCATGAAGGAGAATTGATATAAATTATAACTTAAGCTATAATAATACCTGTTTAAACATGCGTTTAATTCAGCTAGTTGACAATTTATTCACTTCTTACCATTTATAGTCTTCATTTCACATAACGTGATAATAGACATAAAATTCCAGTAACTTTATTGTTCTTTTTTTGTATGTGTATGTTTTCATTTAAAAATACTAATTTTCTCTTTTCTTTTCTTGTCATATAATTCTATTTTTATTTTTCAAGATTGTAATAATTTTTGTTTGCAGAAGAATTTATAACTCGCTAAAGTCCATTTTCATAAAAAGATTTCCCTGCCTACAGACAGGTTTCTGATAATACACAAAGAAATATCTTGGACATCTCTGCTCTTGATGATAATTGGTCAATTTAAAACATTTTTTTTTAAGTTCCAAATTTTCCTTCTTTAACATTGTACTGGTCACTATTTATTTTCTCACATGTACAGTGACACATTTATCTAACACACACACACACACACGTGCATGTACACACATACCTGTATTCAACTATTTTGCAATGTTTTAATGTGGCTCATTAAATTTTTCCTAATATCTGAGCCATAATAAAAAATCTGCCTCAATTTTGTAGTTTAAATAGGGCATTGCAAATAGAATCCAAATTCTGGTCACATGACAGGTAAAAGCATTCACAGTTTCTCCTTTTTCCATCTCTGCACCGCCCCCAATGATTATTTGCAACTCAATTTTTCTCCTTCCTTACATTCTGAGGGAAAAAAAGTTACTTTTGTGATTTTTCAGTGTTTAGGAAGACAGATGAGCTAAAGAGATAGGCATTGGATTGAGGTTGAGAGTGCAATTAGTAAGAACTTTCAAACTGAAATTTCACAAGAGCTTGAAGAGTAGAAAGAAAAATTTTGCTGTTTAAATTGCAAGACATTTCTGCCAACTGCTACTGAGTATAGAGAATTAGGCAGTAAATAAAGAGGCTCTTGAAAGTGTTAGTGTGGGGTTTCAATTGGGTGTGGAGGACCCTATAAAATTTTTTTCTACTACTTTATGGTATTGAACTGTGCTTCTTAAATTTAACTCCATAAAGAGAATGATCCATAGGAGATCTTAGAATATTTGTGTTACATACATGTATTTAAAATGTGAAATGATTGCATGATCTGCTTTATCTTATCTTGAAGTTAATTATGCTGGGCTTAATTAAAATCCAAGATTTTAAGCTGATTTTATGAACATTAAGTACTGAGTGTTCAATGTCCTTAATGTAACAAAATTAATTACATAATCTCACCAAACAGTTAAGAGTTACTAGTTACAGTTATTCCTCATCTGTAAGGATCATGAATAACTCATTCTATTTTCTCTAGCTTCAAAGTTATTTTCGTATTGAAGTATATATTGTATTTGTAATAGAACAATAAATTCTCTCTAAGGAATAAGATTTCTTTTTTCTTCATACTGTTTTTCCCTAATTTCCAGATTTATTTCACAATCAATATGTGTTTCTTTATAATTCAAAAACGTGATTAAGATGACATATCAGTGTACTATTACTTTTGTTCTAGCATTTTACTGTTTTATCATTTTTATGCTCATATGCCATGTTTTGGAAACCCCCCATGGAAATGGTTACCATGGATCAATCCTTAGGAAAGTCGTTCTTCCAATCAAAGATTCAATGTCTCCTCTAATACTTACACTATGCCTCTTTCTCCACTTAGAACTTGTTTAGACTCGTTGCCCAAAGTAACTGAGTATTTGAGGCCAAAAATATTTTTCCAGTTGTATAATTTATTGAGATTCTTGGAAATTATGAGGGTTAGTCTTTGATGTAAGTCGCTCTGTAATTTACTAGGTACCTTTCCCATTTATAGTAGGATTACTCAGCACTAGAACATAAAGCTGTATAATAAATCAGACTGCCTGACTGTGCTTAAGAAATGTTTTCTAAAAAATAGCAAACTGGCATAAAACCTGGGTCTCAGTTGGCCATACTCAGTGTGAGTCATCAACCCTTTTTCCCTCCTTCTCATAGATGCCACACAGAGATCCATTAAAAAGCTATTTAGCTACTCCCTACATGGGATACAGTCTTGTGTGTTTTTGAGTCATTAAGAGCAGTAGGAGCTGTGGGCTGAAGGCAAAGGGCAGAATGAAGACCTTGTGATGCGTTGGCTTTCTCCGGAAACCTGAAATATTCTTGATGCTCAAAGTATTTACTTGTTCCCATAATGCCTACTTTCTTCCACACAACAATAGCTTTATTATTAGATGCCTTTGACTTAATTAAGATTCCTTTGGCAGGATATGCTACTGCACCATGTAAATGAGAAGTAGTAAACAAAAGCAGGCAAATTCAACACCACCTTTTTTCTTATCCACCAAGCCTCAACAAAAATACAACTGTGTAGGCTTACGGAAGTACTCACTAAGTGATTTTGTGGAAAGATATTCACCCTTCTCCAAATTGCAGACCATGCTGCTGGGAAGCCCTTTCTGAATTGCTTTATAACTTCACAAATGCATTCACTTTTAAAAATATTTGCTTCAACTATGATTGTACAGATTTCTGGGTAAAAAAGATTTCACACAAAATTTTTCCTGCAAATGACATGGGGCAGACCACCATGATCTTTATAAACAACTTCATGTTTATCATCCTTCCCCATAATTATGTTGCATTCTGTAAAAAGAACTGAATGAAAAACAGATTAGCTTTCAAGCTGGAAGTATATTGACCTAAATAAATCTAAGCTTCCATTTGTTTGGTTCTAAGAGCTGTTGTAAAAGTGGCCGGAAACATCATTTGGTTCAAGCAAAAATAACAGATGGAGCTTTTGTTTTTAGCTTTCTTGTTGAGTGTAGAGATATTCAGAAGTGTTTTACTCCCTAAATTTAAACGGTTGCTAAGTCCTGTAAATTCTAATAATAACAGTTATAACTAATAGATCTGTCACAGAAATTTATTCTTCATTTTCAGTGCTGTTATCTAATTTGGGCCTTCACAAACCATGTAATCTAAGAAATTTGGTAAGCCTCTCAGAGACAATTTCTTTACCTGAAATGGAGAAAGCATTGCAAGACTTGTCGGGTTTTATTCCCTATGTATTACTATAAACCAGGTATTGTTCTATGCACTTTGCAAATACAAATTCAGGCATCCTCATAATAAACCTATGAAGTAAATACTATTATTACATCAGCATGTTGCAGATGAGAAAACGGAATCACAGAAAGTTAAGTAACTTGCTCAGTGCCACACAGTTCATGATATGGTGAAACTAAAATTAAAACCTGGTTAGTCTAGTTGTAGAGTCTTTGCTTTAGTCATTACAATATTTGGAGGTAATGTAAATGAGATAATATGCAAAGCATTCAGCATAATATGCATTTAGTATTTAATAGCTATCTTTACTATCATTTATAACTGTTGCCAGCCCATGAAATCATAAATTCTTTCTCTTTGTGTGCTGTCTAATCGAGACGAATGGAATCCAAGACTTGGTTTTAGAATTCTTTTCATCTCTTTGTTGCTACTTACTGAGGAGCAAATAAATCTTTCATACTAAAGGCTTTTTTTTAAAAGCCGTACAAACATTTGAGATTTAATGCACTAGATAGACAGTGAATGTGGACAGAATTCTGAATTCCTGAAAGCCGAAAGGTCATTTTATGTATTTTCCTGTCCTAATGATAAGACAGTTGTTTGATAGTGATGTTAACTATAGAAATTTGAGGGAAACAAGTCATCTCATTAAAGTTACTTTCCAGCCCACCCACGTGACTTTTAAAATAAATAACCTTAAAAATTCTGTGTGTGTGTGTTTATATACACTTATTTTATATTTCATGGGTATAACAGATTTTTTTAAAAAAACTGTAAGTGATATTAAATGTCTGTCATTCTCTTCACCATCAAGTAGAAAAGTTTCAGAAACTCCCTTGGGATGTATGTAGTTGGTGAAAGATGCAATCTCAGTTTGCTTTAAGGCCATCATTGACTTTAGCTGGCTTCCATTCCATGTTTGTTCCACAGGTAAAGTCATTAGGATTGAATTCCATCTCAAAGCTCTAAGTAAATAAGAAAGTTATACACAGTACTGCCCAAACCATGAGAGGGTATTTGCTCTCTTAGCAATTTTCCATTTTGTTTCGAAATATGAGTGGGGTAAGCACACTGCTCACCTTTTTATTTTCCCAGACGCTTACCTAGGAAGTGGGAGAATTCTTCTCATAAGCTCCTTTTCTCTGAGATGTTGAGATAAATGAACGTAATTAACATTAACTCAATTGCTTTGTTTTACAAGAGAATAAAGTTTAACTAATACTCAAGGATTAAAACTATTTGGTAGCCAGATCTCACACATTTATTTCTTATTTGTAAATGAATTTTAAGTCAAAACCAGATAAATCTGCATAGTATGACTAGCTTTTATTCTCATCATAATAACATAATCATAACAATACAATTTGAAAAGTTTTCCCTGTACAGGTTGACACTAGTTTATTTTACTCGCATCTTATTGTGAAATAATTGCAGGCAGAAGTTTAAGAAATGTCCCTTAAAACTATAAAGTAATTAAATGATCTGTAGTGGGCTGTGGAATTTGTTTCATCATTTTATGGATATATCTCACAGCACTGCCCACTTTCACTGGAGATACAACACCCATCAATCCTGGGTAATTAAAATAGGAGAAAATTGTGTTATAAAAGTAAATTTGAAAGAAAGGCTCTTGTATCTACAACTCTGCAACATGTCTGTTTACCACTAAATTTTCAAAACAGTAAGAATCAATGTGTTCTTTCTTTATTGTAAACAACAATGAAATCTGAATAACTAGAAGAGTAGCTTTTTCAACATGGAAAATTCCACTGAAATTCAAAGTGACTAAAAAGTTTAATCACATTTATGTCTTCCTGTTTTCTCTGAAAAATTAAAATCAAACAAAATTTTAAAAAATACAACTAAAAAATAACTTGTCAGATAATAAGATTTTCATAATTTAGATTATATGATTCAATTTGTTGATGTAAAATCTTTTTCTTCATGAAGAACAGTGACAAACATCAAAAATATTTTTTATTTGGCATTGCATAATCTAAAACAAGAAAATTGGTGAGAATACTGAAGACAGATGAATATTATTACAGGAAAGGGAAGAAAAGAAAAGGAAAGGGAAGAGAAGAAAAGGAAGGGGGTAGAAAAAGCCATAAATATAATAATAAATATAGTAGCAGTTCAGAGCAGAGGCACTGCGGTAGGTTAGAAAAAGCAACCAGATGTCAATTAACTCTCTAACAGTAGAGAAGAATAGAAGCGAAGATTGAAGAGCTCTGAGGTCTGTAAGGAGTGGGTAGGAAGCAACAAACAAGTTAGTCATTAGTAGTCCTACAAGGTTCATGGTACGTTCTGTGTAGTTTTTAAGTCTTGAGTTCTGGATTTAACTTAATTGGGTTGGCTCTGGCTCTACCACTTACTAGCTGGCCATCTTTGGGTAAATTAAGCCATTATGTGTCCCTTTCCTCATATGCTGAGAGAAATTGTGTAATATTAAATAACTCATATTTCTTGAATGAGTGGATATGCAGAGCTTTCCTTTATCTTGGCAACAGGATGTACACAATGCTGGAAATGCTAATAACTTTCGATTAAATAATTTAATTATAATTTCCGTTTATTTAGGTAATTTTGATTTGAAATTTTGATATTTAATAATTATATTTTACACTCTTTATTCTTATTAAATTATTTTGAATATTTTAGAAAAATAATTACAAAAGAAAATTATTTTATTTTTGATTTTCGATAGTTACTTTATCTTTTTTTTATTTTATTTTAAAATGATGACATCTAAGAAAGAGAGAGGAGATAATTATTATCTTCAGAGCAGACTTGTGCAGGAAGCAGAGGCTGTAGTAAAGGTCACATGTGCTGATGAGAAAGATTGGGTATGCTGGGAAGTCATTAAGGAGTGGAATGAGACAAGAAAGAGAAACCCAAGAATAATCCCCATTTGCAAATTTTGCTTGGTCCCCTTGTTCCTCCCTACTCTTCTCTGCCTTCACTCCCAGCTGTCAACAAAAATTCCCCAAAAGCATATTAGCAAACATAGAGACTTTCTTCAGGTGACAGAGTTGGCAAATGAGAGAGGCAGCAGCCTCCAACACAAACTAAAAGTGCTGTTCAGGAGACAAAGAGGGGTCTACAGTTACTTTAATGAATATATTTTGGTGCATATAATTTACTTTTTGCACACTTTAAAACAGTTATACTTTAATCTTTCATTCTTTGAGTTATTAGGATTTATAGAGCACGAATTACAGAGAAGTTGATTATAATAACATAATAAAGATTTTGGTGAATTGAAAGCAAGAAAATAAATTTTATGAAATAAATATATAATAATTAATAGATTATGTATTTATTTTATTGCTCATCCAAATACTGTTTGTCCATCAGTAGAACATCTTTCATCAGCTTTGATAATTTCATCATTTTACAGGCATATTTGTTAAAGTAGGAAGATAAAACATGTTATGTAATAATTTTTTGTTTGGTGTGTAGCTTGGTTTGGAAGATCAATGATATTGTATATGAGCTTATAATAACTCAATTAATTTTAGCCATGACACTTTTCTAGGCACTGAGAAACAATAGTAAAAGACAAAAATCCTGCCTTCACAAGGCTTATGTTCTAGTGCAGAGATCCATGAATATTTTCTGTAAAGGGCTGATAGTATTCTAGGTTTTGTGGACTACATATGATTTCTGTCACATATTCTTTTTTTTTTATTTTTTTAACCTTTAAAATGTAAAAAATATTTCTTACAGGCTATACAAAAGCAAGTCATCTCAAAACAGGCTTTAGTTTGCAGACCTCTGGTCTAGTTTCTTTAGCTGCAGTGCATCTGGAGGAGACACAGCAAAACGCCAAATCAAGTCCTACACACTCCAATATTTTCTAGGTTCTTCATCGATTCAGACTGGCTCCCTCCAAAAGCCAATGGGGGTCCACAAGTCAAACAGTCTGGGGTTATGGAGTGGATGAGTGCAACTGGAGTTAGACATTTTCAAGGCCAAGAAAATTAGACACAGTTAAGTACCATATGAACAAATTAACCGTTGCATGCAAATCACTGCCAGGAATTCAGCTGAGCTGGAGAGAGAACTGAGCTGTCAGATGTCACAGTAGCCACCTTCAGGTATCTAAAAAAAGCAACAAGACGAAATAGAAGTAACGGTGAAATCTTTCATCCCTTGGTGCAATAGCATAAGCAAGGGGCTAAAATCATAGAAAGCACCGACTCCCCACTTCCCTCCATGGACAGGTGGGTCAGCAGCACAGGTGTAGAAGTCACCTTCCTGTTGAGAAAGCCCCAAACAAAAGGCTCCTGCAGTTTTATGGACCTGGGGGCCTTGGGAGGGAGAGAAAGGATGGTTAAGACAGTAGGAAAAGTCCTGGGTACTGAGTCGGAGTGGGGAAAATTGTCTTCAAGTTTCCCAATGAGGAGACTTCCAAATAGAAGCACCTGGGCTGGGAATGCTGCTGTGCATAAAAGCATGGCTGGCCAGGGGCCCTTCAGAGACTGCAATGCCCTTGGCTGTGCACCGGGACTCCTCAGTCACTCTGTAATACACAGTCCCTCAGTCTGATGAAATGAACTTACTATTTATTCAATAAATGGTTATTGAGCACCTACTATATGCCAGATTCTGGGCTCAGCATTCATGCACCTCTCTGAAAAAATTTGAAAGGTAGACTCTGTATACACAAGTAGTTGATTTGGTTTTGAAATATTCAAGTTACGCCTGGCTTCAGATGGTTCAATACAATCATATTATTGCTAAAAAATTGATTGCTTTTAAAAATGATTTATTTTAAACTAATTTGTTTCTGGATATGGTCTAACTCATGGTTTCTAAATGCTAGTAAATATTCTGGCAAAGTTTGAAGTATCTGCCAAATCAAATTATCCTCAGTTTAAGAAATTAGTTCTTATGCATACTGATGTTTAGGTTCTCCCACAATAGACCAGTTTGTTATTAAATGATCTAGAACATTTATATATAAAGACTAGGAAGAACTGCACCAAGGAAATTTCTTGCTGGTTTTGATCTATTTGTGCTTTTGTTAAAGATTGATTCAACTTAGTCTTAAAAAGTGTCCGTAAATATATATCGATAGATGTGCATGTGTACGTGATTATCCTTTTGTCCACCCATAATTATTCCTCATTGTTTTAAACCTGTAGAACAGAATGTTCTTTGTCGTTAAATGTCACAATGAAGTTCTTCTACTCAGCCATACAGAATTTCACTCTTCTCATCTCAACAAAAATGCACATTATAATGAGTTTAAACTTTGAATTTTATTCCATATCAAATGTCAAAGAGAAACTTGAAGTCAACTCTCACTTCATTTCTGTCTGCCCAGGTATCATCCTTTTCTTCTGAAGAAGAATGTGTTGTAGTTTAAAGAAATCACAAAGGAGATAAAAACTTGAACAGTAAGTCAAAAATATTCTTTGCAGGAAGCCATGGTACAAACCTCTAGGGAGGACACAGCTGTATTTCCAATATTCCAGTTTATAAAAAAGGAGGAAATGATTAAAAGCCAAAAGAAACTGACATGACAATTTGTAATCCTACATAAGGTTACTCCATAGAGTTTGAACCTATCCATTTTCCCCATAATGTCTAAAACCATGGCTAGATCTATAACACATGATTCAAATCATTTCGATATCACTTATTAAAGTTACAGAGAATTAAGTGTTTAAAAATAGTGCTTCTCTCTTCACTTTTTAGAGAGAAAGAAAGAGTAAAAGTGATGGAGATAGATAGATATGGGGGAGGGGGAGAGAGATAATGAGATTACTTAAAGGGATAAATTTCAGTTATCAGAATATCTTCTATCTTGGGTATGTCATCAAGCAACACTGCTTAACACTAAAGTTATTTTCTTATGATTAATTATTCTTAGCATTGCCTAATAAATTTGTAGTCACAAACCATGTAATATATATATACACATACATATACATGTACATATACACGTATACGATGCTCGAATGAAGATAACGATAGTACTGACTTCATTAGATTGTGAGACGTATTACTCTTAGACCCTGGCAAAGGTGCCCCTGCCCTGTGCCCTGCATGAGAGAAGGCCCTACATATTACAAAGAAAAGTAAAATGAACTTGTTAGAATACACGTAAGAACACGGGTACGAGCACGGTGCCCCTGCTGCATTTATCTGCTGCCGTGACTCTTTGAGACCACAGGGCAACGCTCTCCAAATCTCTTGTTCTATGTCTTCCAAAGAAAATATGGCTGTGTCCAACTCCAGGATTTGAGGGTTGTTCTGTTGCCAGTTTACAAGTAGAACACAACATCAAAGTGCTGGAAATATTGTTTTGGAAGTTCTTGTCAAATCCTTCCTGTCAAGAGGAGAACAAAATTTCTTCACACGACAAGGAACACTTTCTAATAATGTTGAGCTTCCATCTTGTTTATTTTCCTGTATCAATTCCTGTTTCCAGAAATACTGTTTCTAGCAACAATCAGTTATGACCACTGATTATGATACAATTTGAAGTGGATCTTGGACTCCAACAGACATGGGTTCGAAGCCTGCTTATGTCACTTTTTAGCTGTGTCTTCTTGGGTATGTTACTTTATCTTACTAAACCTAAATTTTCTCAACTATAAAATAAGACTGATAATAACAGCTTCTTAAAATAAAGTAATTTTTTCTGGAAACAAATAAGATCATGTATATTAATGCTTATCTTAGTTTCTGGCACAATGTACATATACAGTAGGTACGATGATAATGCTATTTTTATGGTTATTAATATGTAAACAGAAGTCATTAGCATTTTTTTCTAACAACAATCAGTTATGACCACTGATTATGATACAATTGAATTTAAATCGTAGAGACAGGATGAACTGATGCTATGAGAAGTACCCAAATATCACAGCCTATGTTGCAAAGTCATTGTGCCCTGGGAATATATAGAAATGTAGATATCAAACAACAGGAAGTATACAGTCCAGCATAGCTTAAAACTTTTCACATGGGAAGGCTTCTTTGTGTCTTGCCTAGGCTGCATGGTGGATTTTAAATAAGAGCCTCTCAGAAAACGCATTGCATTTCATTGGAACTAATTACTGTTAAAAAGACTTCTCTTCATTCTTCCTCACAATTTGAACATCTCAATAGAAATGCTATTAGCTCCCAGAAACTTTACTGTATTTATGACTTTCAGAACAGTATGACCAATTTGAAACTTAGTGTAAAAGTGGAGTTACTAAACCTTGGAAGATATCATGGGCTTTGTTTACTAATTTAGCTTCTGCAAGTGAAATTCCAAGTATCTGAAAATAGACTAAAAGAATAAGCAACAGAAATTGTTACTAGATGTTTGATGATTTAAACTTGGGTGAATGGAATTAATAGTCATGTAATTTAAAATTCCAGGGTTAGATGGTATGAGAAACTGTGAAGGATCCAGGAACTGATTTTATGCTACTTACAAGCTAGGAGGTTAGTCTGCTACCGTTTCATAGTTGCTGGTAAAAGACACAAGGCTCCTGGGGCAGAGACAAAGGATTTCATTACTTATGGCACAGCAGTCAGCATGAGTACCAGGTCAGTTTTCTAGCTGCAGAGTTCTCCAGGGGCTACATAATAAGCCCAAATGGATGCTATAACGACACACAATGGGCTTGTGTCATAGCTGAGGAATACTGATCTCGGAGAGTCTACTGATTTTTATTGAAAGCAGTAAGCAACCCTGCATTTTCTCCTGGGACAGGGCATAAGAGAGTTACCAACTGCATAAAAAATCTTGAGGGATGGCCCAGAAAAAAGAACAGTCAAGGCCTTACAGTCTTGGCACACCCAGGAGGACATGTAGGATCATAGGGAGATCAAGGGGGATGATACGTCTATAGATCATGGTACTGGAGTTACATGGAACATATTTAGAAAGATACAGCCTAATATAAATAATATCTATCTATTTTTGGTTGTTATGGTATAGATAGCAATTACCTTAATATATTTAATATACTGCAACTTTCAATTAAATTAGTTAAAAACTGCATGTGGTGAAAATACTGGAGGGCGGTCCCAAGGTTTCTCACTTCTCGGTATTCATGCCCTTGGATTATCTACTGCCCCTGAGTGTGGATAGGACCTATGACTTGCTTCTCACCAATAAAATATGACAAAAGTAATGTGTTCTGTTAAACAAGCGAGTCTTGCCAAAAGACTCAATCTAGAGACTCTCTTTGCTGACTTGATAAAGTAAGCGGTCATGATGGGAAAACTCATGTGACAAGCCGCTAGAACTGGAGGGTAGCCTTGGTCCAATAGCCAACAAGAAGTAAACTTTTCAGCCTTATAGATGCAGAGAAATGAATTCTGCCAACAATCTAAGTGAACTTGGAAGCAAACTCTCTCCAGTCCCCAGATGAGAATACAGGCTGGCCAAAACCTTTACTGAAGTCTTGTGAGACCCTAAGCCAAGGACACAGGTAAGCGACACCCAGAATTCTAACCTAATGAAACTGTGAAACAATAAGGGTATATTGTTTTAAGCTATGAAACATGTATTAGTTTATTACACAGCAATAGATAACTAATACACTCTAGTAATTCAACATGTATCAGTGTTATATTTAAGATAGCAATTCCAATTATTTTGATAAATGCAAAGAAAAAATAACACTTTTAATGTTAAATTCATCCTAGAATTTAATTTTTATATACTTTTCTTTTAAAATTAGTGTTATTATCGAGATTTCATTTGCATAAAAATTATAAGCTAAACCATCTCGACAACCAATCACCAATGATTTTTTAACTTGTTAGTAAAGGCCTCCAACAGTGAGTATGAAGTGATTAAGTAGTAAAACTTCTGAGCTGTTTCTACTGAGGGAACATTTAGAATGTAATACAGTGTCATGGTACTGGGCAATAGAAGAATTCTGCCATCCATCCAGATGCCAATTAGGAAGGGAATTTTTTATCAAAGGGAAATTACTATAACCTACACTATTGTTTTCATGGAGATAACAAGTATAAATGGCAATCAACATTTGCAGAGCTTGTTGGAAAAAACAAACCTTTACAGAAATCAATTTATGAAGACTGATGACTTTCTACGAATAGTAATGAGTTTCAAATGAAATAGCGAGTGTGAGGCACCAGTGGGTATGAGACTCAAAGTAGATCAGCAGAGCATGGGAAAAGAAGAACATATGTATCAAACCGGAAGAGAGACTGAGTCTAGGCATTAACACCAGTTCCTTTTTAAGAAAAAACTACAAATTAATATAAAAGAATATTTGGATAATACTACACAAATCACGTATAAGCTAACATTTACTAAACTGAAAACTCATGGTGTGAATGTAGCTGTTCTCAGTAAATAACTTTTATCATTTTAATAACATCTCAAGTTAAAACATGATAATAGTACTGCTATATATAGACACTTGGCCTAAGTGGTATGTACTTGACTATTATAATCTAGACTGTGCTGCAAATACTTGGACATTTTTAAATGATTTGCAGATATTCTTAATCAGTATTTGTAATTTTCCCGATGATGAGCTTGGGATGTATTATTATTATTATATATTTTTCACATAGGAAAATTGACTCATATAGTATAAATATCAAAGTTAAAATCATGAAAAATCTATGAAAGAAAAGTTGGGGTCATCATAAAGTATCTATACTATTGTTTACTATAGGAATATAAAGCAAAAAATATATATTTTTATAGACATATAATGTGGTTTTAAAATCTGGTTGTTTTCATATATGAAGTTGTGGTTGTGTTTAGATTCTAAAAATATCAGCCACTCTTAGCTTGCATATTGGTCTGAATTTTGCTGTAAATTTTTCTAAGCCTGAAAGGTTATGATGAGGTTATGCCATATATGCTGCAGTGTTTTGGAACACTACACAAACATTAGGGTGGAATGATTTCTTCTCTTGGGAAAGATCTGTTCATCGATTGCTCATTGGCCACTCTCGGGAGGCATAGTTTTACTTTATGCATCTTAGTGAATATTTTCTAAAGGACAAATTTCAAATTCTTATGTGCATTTATAACACAGCTACCACACATTTTAGTTCTTTGTTTTCCTGCAATTGACAACCCTGGGTCTGGAAGAAATAAGTAGTCGTTTGTTTTCATTATTTGCAATTGTTAAGAAAAAACAAAAAACAGCATTTTGGATCATTTCGCTTTTTACTGTCAGGCTTCAGTGAGTTCTGCCCTTTCTGCAATGCAATAATTAGGCAAGGGATCATTTCACTCCCTATAGTCTTTGTGGAATTTGCCAAGAGTCTGCGATTCACTTCATATAAGCGTTGAGAATTAAGAGTGCCAGCCTAGATTTTATTGATCTCTCCAAATCCAAGTAAGATAAAAAAAGAATCACTAAGAACTTGTTTTTCAGCTTTGCACTTGTCTTTACTCTTATTTTATGTATAACAGCTTTATTGAGATATAATTCACATACCATACAATTAAACCATTTATAGTGTACAATTCAATGGCTTTTAATATATTCACAGAGTTCACCAACCATCACCACAATCAATTTTAGGATATTTGCATCACTCCAAAAAGAAGCACTGTACCCGTTATCAGTCTCTCTCCATCTCACCTCAGCACACCCCCTCCTAATTCCAGGCAGCCACGAATCTATTTTCTTCCTTGATTTGCCTATTCTGGACATGTCATATAAATTAAATCACAATTCGTGGTCTTTGGGGACTGGTTTCTTTCACTTAGTTTCTGTTTTCAAGGTTCATCCATGCTGTAGCATGTACCAGTATATTTATTTTTATTGCTTGATAATACCTCACAGTATGGGTCTATCCATTCACCAGTTAATAAACTTTTGGGTTGTTTCCACTTTTTGGCCATTATGAACATATGTGTGCACATTTTTGTGCACATAAATTTCATTTCCCTAAGAGTACCATTTTACATCCCCAGCAGGAGTGTATGAAGGTTCCAGTTTTTTACAACCTCACCAACACCTGTTACTATTTGGCATCCTAGCTGGTATGAAGTGGTGTTACTGAGGTTTTGATTCTCATATCCCTGATGGCTAGTAATGTTGAGAATCTTTTCTTATGCTTGTCTAATTTATACTTTGACCACGTACTCTAATTCAGAAATAGCTACATATTTGGGGAGTAGAGACTCAACATGGGTAATATATATTACATGTCATTTGGTGTGTGTTTGTGTCTGTGTGATGGCATAAGATCCTAATCCATGTGACATTATCTTTATTAGTATAGCCATTTGTATTTTTGAAAGAAAGAGGCTCAGAAGAGTTAAGAGATAACAAAAGGAAAGAAACCAATTCAAAATCACAGAACAAACAGGGTTAAAATTCAGGAAAGCTGCAATATCCCTTGCTACTCCTCATTGACCATTAGAGCCTTAAAGAATTTGTCATTTGGGCAGATTTATAGGTATAGTGTCACTGAGGACAGTCTGCATTTTTGCCTCGCATTAAGTACTCTAGTGCTACATAACATCCCTACTGCTTCTAAAAATTAAGGGAAAAAAGTAGAACCAGAAGGAGGCTTACTGATTATATTCCCTCTAGATCTGCTAGTGCTAAAGGGAGCTGATAATAAGTCAGAAACATAATATTGGAAACCCATATGCAAACTAGAAGATGGAAGAATGTAGAAGCTGTGATGACTGACTAATAGGGCTAGATTGTCAATGTGAAGTTCGGGAGAAGAGATATCATTCCTTTCCAGGGTTAAGATAAAAATCCAAATCTAAGTAGGGACAATGTAAAGTCCAAGGACAAAAGAAAACAAATATAATATGTAACAAGATTTAGGAGGCAGCAAATCCAAATTATTAACAAACCCTAATTCAGTTTTTCATCCACTAATTCCCAGTTTTGCTCTATGATAACCACTTCAGAAAACTGATTTCATTCTGAGATCTAAATAATCAGCTGTTCTCTATCAGTAATCAAGCATAGCATTAGGCCCAGATCTCACTTACTTTACGATAGACAAAATACTCTACAAATATTGTACAAACAGTGTATAAATACTGTATTCGTGCAATAGAAATTAATAAATCTGTAATGGTTGGTACTCTAACAAAGATTGTTGTGATTTCATTATTAAAACAGACAAAATTACATGTAATCTTGACTAACCCATCTAAGAGGTGTTCCTTCACTGCAGAATTAAATAATATGGTGTAAAATGAACCAAAATAAATAAAATAAATTGTCTTAAAAAGTCTAATATAAAGAACATATAGACATTGAATAAAGCTTTTTATTTAAATGATAAATTTAGAAAATTTGCTGCCTTCTAATTATTTTTTTTATTTAAAAATAATCTGCACCCTACTGTGTATTTGCCAGAAATAGTTGTAGCCTACTTAGAGTGCTAAATGTTAAATTTCTGAATCAATAATGACATCTTCCTGTTTCTAAGATATTCAAAATTTTTTTCTCTTTCTTATGGTCTTCAGAGACTTTAGACTGCCAAGAAACTAAAAGAATCTTATGCAAAGCATTTGAACACCATCCATGGGCTTAGTGAATATTTGTTAATGAGGTTGATGGTAAATTATCACTTATTTGTTATGTCTCAGAGTAGTTTATCTGCATTGGAATGTTTCTCATTAAAAATGATGTTTTCCTCCTACACTTTGTTTTTTAGCACCCCTTGATGATCGCCTTCACAGAAATTGATGTAAAGAAGTTGTCATCGTGTTCTCTGCATCCCAATGGCAATTACAAAGTTTATAGAGCTTGAATGAATTCTCTTTAACTCTCTGTTTAAATAGATTTTCAGCATTTATCAACCTACAAATGATATTTGCAAAAACCAAAACTTTGCAAATATGGTTTTAACAAGACTTAAAAGACACTTCACAAAATAAAAATTTTATAAACGTAGCTTTAAAATGACTTAGCTAATATTTCTTCTAAGGAAAAAATTGGCTTTGTTGGGGAACGCACCTTGAATGACCATTTTGCATGAGGAGTTAGGCCCTGGAGGAGGGCCGGAAAAAAGAGGGTGCAGTGGAAGATGGGCTACATTTCTCTCTCCAGGAAAATGGTCTAGAGATGTTTAAGTGTAGATATGTTTAATATTCATATTTAAGTTTTGTGCAAAACTGCAAGTATAATAAGCCTTTTATTTTCTAATATAGCTTGCCATAACCACATGTTTCTGGAATGAGTAATTTTTGGTAAAAAAAGAAATTGGTAGAATATTATCATTTAAAAAGTGAGGGTCATACACAGAATGATCAGACCACACAAAACTTTAACTAGGTAAGTTGAAGTACAAATTCAGAGCCAGAGTTGACTGAAAAAACTGCCTCTTCGCCATTTAAACCCTGCCTCTTCCCTACATCCCCTGAATTTTTGGAGACCTTGGGAGGAGCAAAGTTTACCATCATCTACAGGATGAGGTTCAAGCATATCCGGTAAATCTTTTTTCTGCAAATGTTAAATCATGCAATTGTTATTTTATATCTCAAAACCACATTGCTTTAGCATTCTTTAGTTTTAGAAAACAATTTATTAGACTATCATAAGTTAAAAAGACTACTCGATCTCATCCTTTTAATAATTTTGATCACTACCATTTACTTAGCATTTAGCAGTGCCTCAACAGTGTGATAATTACTCAGAGGGATTCAAAGAAAAAACGAAATATGGTATTCTTCTTCAAGAGATGTACTTTCTCGTTTACATCAATGTGAACACATATATTACTAATTATAATTATTTATTTGTAAATCTGGCTCCCTCACTGGATTATGGACAAGACCAAATTTTATTCATCTTTGCATCTTCATTGCCTAGAATAGTTTCTGGGACATAGTTGGTATTCATTAACTATTTATTGATTAAAAGGCTAGAGAAATAATAAAAAATAATAATAAACGTCCAGGAAAGAGGATGCCCCAAAAGGAATACCTCCTAAATAATCACACTCCATGGGTCATTATGTCATGGCCGACAACGATCATCATCGTGTCTATCATGATCCTTGCTGATTTCAGTTTTCTGAATTCCCAGCCTCTTTCATATTAGCTCTGGCTTTAAGTTTTATGTTTCAAACTTTCTATTTTTAACCTTCTATTCCAATCCTTCGTTTAACTAACTAAATATTATACTTTAGAATCATCTAAAAATAAAAATGTTAGTTATACTTAATATCACAAAAAAAAAGCATTTGTTACCTCTGTGTTGCAAGGGAAGTGGGAGGCAAAGTGCACAAGAAAGGATTAAAAGTTCTGTGTCTCTAAACAAACTTTTGTGTGAGCTAACTGCAGGAAAGTGAAATGGTTTGTATGTATGTGTGTGTGTGTGTGTGTGTGTGTGCATGTGTATGTGTGTATGTTTGAGAGATACAGAAGGAAAAAAAAAGACAAAATCATTTTTGAGTAACTAACCTGTAAGCTGTAGAGATTTGTGTAGGAAATCATACACCGGTTCCTTTCTAAACAGGTTGGAACTGGCTGCAAAAGCCACTGAAAATGAGTTCAGCATAACAATTGCAAAAACAAAATGTCATCTTCTTCACTGTGACATGACAATAACACCTGCAGGTTCTCTGAAGAAACACACACATGGACACATACACACACACATGCCGCATGCATTATAATCGCTCCTTGTGAATCAACATTTTTACTTTTAGAGCTATCAAAAAAGAAAAAAAAAAGAAAAGAACAAATTAGCCAGTATTAAAAGTCTTATTCTCTGGAGTTTGCTTCTTTTTGCATGTGAAAAAAATTTAAGAGCACAGAAATTAAAAGACAAATACAAAAACAACAACAGATTTCTCCCATATTCTCAGGTGGTTTTGCATATTTATTGAGTCATTGCTGTATTCCCCTGGTTTTGCATAGGTTTTAGTTTGAGAGATATATTACACTGAATGTTTTCCATTTACTTTGAGATTGTCTCAGACTCTTTGGACCATTTTCTCTTCCATTTGTTCATTCATTTATCAATTCATCCAACACACATCTTACTGAACCCACCATGTCTCAGATGCTATATTAGACTCTAGAGATAGAGAGATGGATAAAACCTAGTTCTTGTCTACAAGGAACTCACAATCTAGTAGGAAAAAAATGCACAGCTACTTGTGTTTCAGATAGTAAGTACTATAATATGTATATACAAGGTATATTATAAAATCATAAAGAAAAGTCACTCCTTAAAAAGGTGAAGAAAATTTTCCAAAAGCAGATGATGCTAGGATCGACTTTTCAAGTGTGAATAGGAATTAAATGGATAAAGTGAGTCTGCTTAGTAGGCATCATGGACAATGGAATTGAAGCAATATATATTACAAGAGTAAATGGAAATTACAGGCAATATGCATAGAAAAGAAAGAACCAGGAGCTATGGAATAAATCATGTCGCCCCAAATTCATATGTTGAAGCCCTAAACTTCAGTGTGATGGATTTTGGAAATAGAGCATTTGGAAGATAATTAGGTTTAGATGAGTACATGAGGGTGGGGTCCTCATGATGGGATTAATACTCTTATAAAAAGAGAGCTTACCTGCATTTTCTACCATGTGAGGACACAGTGACAAGGTGGCCTTCTATAAACCAAGAAGAGAACTCTCACCAGAATCAGACTCTACCAGACCTTGACTTTGGACTTTCCAGCCTCCAGAATTGTGAGAAAAAAAATTCTGTTGTTTAAGACACCCAGTTAATGGTATTTTGTTATAACAGCCTGAGCTGAATAAAACATCATGGGATATGAGAAAGTGAAGCAAGATAGGTGAACTGGGCCCAGATTGAGGGGGCCTAGTTGCCCTGTAAAGAAATAGACTTGATATTCTAGTCTAAGGAGATTGCTGATGCACTTTGCTTCTCTTTACATAGATTAAGAATTTTTTTGCCCCCAGGTATTTCCTCAGTTCTTAATGCCACTCTAAGTTCACCAATCATCCATACAAATATACTTTAGTCCTAATTGAAACAACTTGGGTTCTCAGGTTGAAACAAATATCTTCCTTCCAACAATGAAATCTGGAAAACTGAGTTGAAGGGATTTTGAATGTACTAGAAATGTCACTTTCTAAAACAGAAATAAAATAAAAAGCAATGCATAATCAATTCATAATGACACATTAAACTGACACAATCCCACTGTGTTACTGTTTTATTAATGAACAATTCTCTTTGATTTGTAAGCAGTAGAAGAGAACTAGGAGCTTTAGAGGATCATTGCAATAGTGTGAATTATTATGACCTTAAAAACCTTATATCTACTGCTGGTTACTTATAAAAGTTTGGAAAAACTAATTTTGACTTATTTTTTTTTCTCTCAATGGCTACACAAATGGGAAGAATAAAAATAATAAAATGAGCAAATGTCATTCTTAAAAATAAGGTTTGATTAAATGACTGTTGGCTGGGAATTCTTATTCTTTAATGAAAGCCTCTCTTTTGAGTGTATATTTTAATAACATCGGCAATTGCCAAAGTAATCCTAAAGCCCCAATGTGCCTTTATGTACTACAGCCATTATTTGGTAAAATTCTCTGTATCTACAAATATTATCTGTTTCATTAGATTGTCATTATACTCCAATTAAAATCACCCATCAGTTCATTTTACTGCCTAACTCAGAATTTTAAGGTATTTGTTGAATAACACTACACCATGGTCATCCCCTTCCCCTGAAAAACCACAAGACATATATAACATAATAAAACAAGTACTAGTACAGTTATAGTGTGCAAGGTACTCACATACATATTGTTGTTTACCTTGATCCTGACCAGGGCTCTATGAAATAGGCAGTATTGTTAATGGCACACATTTATAGAACAAGAAACTATAGTTGACATGCTCATTCTCTTTGGAAGATGATCCTTTTCTTCTGGCTCCCCAGAGTAGGAAAGTTGGAAAACTACATAACTGACTGAGTCATTGTTTAATAGAAGTTATTCGTTCTGAATAACATTTGTTGCAAATGAAAAAGCAGTGTAGGGGGATCAGAAGATAAAGATTTAAAATATTTGCTGCCATTTTCTTTTTCATATTTCTTCAGCCCTTTATTTTCAGTTTCTGGTCTTGAGTTGAGTTGGTCTGACACACAGGAGTAGTCTAGGAATAATCAAGCAGGGGCTGTTTTTAATTATTGATTATAGTCCATAAGACATTTGATAACAGAATAGAAACAATATTTTCTTAATTTATTTCAAATAGAGCTATTTAGATGATGAGGCTAATAATTTGCAGATTAGGTCACATAATTGAGTCACTGCAAATCAAGTGACTTGGATTTTGTCTACTTTGGTGCTTATTATAGCTTCTGCTGTTCTTGATTTAAAATTTAAAGATCGTTTAGTTCTTTTTAGGATATACATTCACGAAAGTCCCAAAGGGATTTGATTCCGTAATGAGAAGTATAAAGCTTGTGAACTGAAAGGACATATAAAATCTAAATTGTATTTTCACTCACGAATGGCTTATTAGGGCAGAAACTCTTACTCAGACAAATAATTAGTGTTCACAATAGAAAAGTAAACAAAAGCATAAATTATGATTCGATAAGTATTCTCCCTGGTGAGACAAATTAGTCAACACTTATTCTTCAGTGGTGATACATAGATGTTCTAAAATTGAGAGAGTTTTGTAAATAAATTTGGTAAAAATAATTAAAAACATATGAAAACTGTACTCTTCTGCTCATATATATGTGTTATAATCTGGTGCTTTAATTTGTATCTTACTTTGTCATTGCCATTTTTTCTGTTAAGGATAAAGAAAATCAAGAGGCAAATTTAAATGCTTTTACTTGCAGAGGGAAAAATAAGTACACTCAAGGAACCCTTATACCTGACAATATTTTGGAAGTTCCTATGACAATGCCAGATTTTTCTCAACTATTTATTTACATGAAAATCTTTTCACTGAACTGCATACATTTAAAGCAGTCAAATGTTTAGTATTAAAAAGCAAGGTTTATTTGACTTTAGTCTTCCAAAATTAGTATTTTATTTTTAAGAATGAAACCTTATATTAGTCAACTCAGACTGTCATAACAAGAAACTACAGACTAGGTAGCTTAAAAATTTTTTCAAAAGAATGTTGTGGTGATTCCTTTCATAAATGGTGAGAAAAAAAAAAGACAAGTGATGACCTAAAATATATTTGTGGTTTCTTGGCACCAGGTATTGTGTAAGATAAACCTAGAAAAGTGATTCAGTTAATCTTTAAAACCCTGTAGTACTCTATCATCTATATTTACAAGTTAACTAATTATGGCTCAGGATAATTATTAACTTATCAAAAAACATACAATTAGTTAGTGGAAAAGAAGGTATTTAGTCAAGGTTTACTTGATCTCAAAACTTTTATTTTTTCAATAGCACACTCCTATGATTTTCTTGCTAAATAATCTTTAAATAATGAGAACAATCTTCATATGATATATCTATTTTGTAAGTTTTCAAATTATATAAAAATGACTGAGGATTATTAGATCAAATGAAAACTATAAATATTAACTAGTCCAAACCTTTTATTTTGCTTAAAAGAAATAGACTCAAAGTGATAAAATGCCAACTCATGACCTTACAGTTTGTTGTTGAAAGAGGTAATACAAAAACTCTTATTATAAAGTAGATTTCAATTTTACTTCACACAATTGTTTTAAAAAGTATCTTAACAATGTCTTGCATA
Organism: Pteropus alecto; assembly: GCF_000325575.1. NCBI lineage: Eukaryota > Metazoa > Chordata > Mammalia > Chiroptera > Pteropodidae > Pteropus > Pteropus alecto. The sequence goes on from NW_006436284.1 coordinate 1,223,350, forward strand.
TCTGTTTGTTACTTGTATTCTCATTGCTGATCTCAGCTGTTGGAGAATTAGTATTTCCATATAACTCTCAGCATTATATAGATTACTCTAATGGGAAAAAGTAGTACATGAGCTTGGTGGGGAGCTCTAGAGGGCTGACTTGTGTTATTTGGAATTTCTATCAGGCAGGTGGTCATTGCCCTAGAGACTATTCCTTGGCATGGCGGTTTTCAGTCCCTGTTCTAAGGCTCAGGGGCAAATCTTACACTTTCGATGGGGAGGATCCAAAGTGATGCTCAATCCTGCAGACCTGAGTGACCCACTCAGAGACAGTGAAGAGGGATGCGTCCTTAGAGTTAGTAGGTTCTGGGCTTCACTATGAGCACAGGAGTCAAAGAAGAATGGAGGGGAGTTGTCATTCATGGTTGCTAAATCACTAGACTCCATGTTAGAGATTGCCAAATAATATCAGGCAGAAGCCTACATGCTCCATGCCTCAAAGCAGGATTGAGTTTAAAGCTGAGAGACCAAAAAACAGATAAATAAATACATACATACATACATACATACATACATACATACATACATACATACATACATAAAATAAAATAAAATAAAAATAAAATATTAGTGAGGAAATTGGGGAATAATGAAAATAATGAAGAAGGATACTGTGACAAAGCCTCTCCCCTTAGAGTCTATTCAACTTTGGTATTGAATTAAAGCTTAAGACTTTTGAACCATAAAATAATTATGAAGCAATGAAAGATGACCTGACACAACTCCTTGCTGTTTGACCTATGACCATTTTTTCTCATGAGTCTTTTGTTGCTGTTGTTAATGAGAAAGAATTGGAAAGTTATGTTTAAATGGAAATAGTATTCTCTGAAAGTGTAGAAGTTGATGGGGCTAAGGAATTAATGAACAAATTCTTGAGCACAAAAATATTATCTATGTTCAGGGTTAAAAATCCCAACAAATAGATAGTTTGGTAGCATTATTAAATTATTTTCATGGAGCATAAATTAAGTAGTTAAAGTACTTGGCAGAGAAAGTGACATAATCAGATCAACAAAAAAAGAAAATTCAAAATATTTACATTGTTAGTATGAATTAATAATGTTTAAATATAGTTACTCAGAGTAATAACTTTCTACAGAGTAATATAAATGACTGGAAGAAGTATTCTTAATTATGAAATTTGTCTATATAGTCAAAGACAATTAGAGATGAGGTGTTTAATTTAAAGTTCTATGCCTAATTTACTCTCAGTTTTATCTGGGCATTATTAAGATAAATAGCTTAGATATTTACTTCATCTCTTAAGTATAGACAGAGGCAAAAAATGTTTTTAAAAGCCTCATATATTTCATATACAATTGGGAAGCTGGACTATGGAGACAGAAGAGAATGCTTACATTTTAAAATATTGAGATTTTGTGAGACTATCAATGAGAAGAAGAAAGCTACAAAGATAAAGGCATTGAAGATTGAGCCCATTGAATTTCTACAGTAATAGGAAGAAATGATGAGTGAAAAACTGGGGGTGAAAGAAAGCTTTCTATGTTGAGGTGGAATTTGTAAACTTTTGGGAGGGGATATTATGTAGAATAATATATAATAGAATAATATAGAGACTATCTAGGATATTTTAAACTCTTTTCCTGATAATAATAATGTGTTCCCTTTACATAATTGAGATAGAAAATAAAATAACCATAATATAAATCAATAATTCTAAGACTAAGACTAAGATGTAGCCACTAGAACATTTTGAAATAATGCTTTTCAATTCTCTATGCCCTTTTAGATGAATGGCATAATAAATTTACAATTTTCTAGCCTTTAAAATTATACTATTTTTTAGCTAGTATTGACTGCTCAGATTAAAGTAGAAGATGAAGATGAAGTTGTGTAAAAATGTACAAACAAGCAAACTGAACAAAAAATGCAAAAGAGGAAACAGATAAATTGTATGTGATAAATAGTAACATAAAAATATACCCCTAAATGTTCACCTACTGTTCTGATATCTCTGTTGTTTTACTGTTCTGATATCTCTGTTTTACTGTTATTCAAAATGATGCGATTTGTTAATTTTATTCTGTTGACATGATTTCCAATGAGTTATGACTGGTGTAAAAGACTAATTCCATTTGGTCTTCGATCACAAATAATCCTTTTATGTAAGATACATTTTGGCTCATGGCAAGCAACCTACAATAATGAATACCAGCTAAAATCAGGTAACATCTGCAGAAAATACCCACTGGCTGTATAAACCTACTTATTGCTGCTTCCACTTAGAATGAAGAAATCTATAAAAAATGTTGCTTTCTTGTTATGAGAAAATGTTAAATAATCACCAAAAGCATCAGTTTTCTTGAGCTCAGCAGAAAGGTGAGGTTATAAGGCAACCAAATAAACATCACTTCAGAATAGGCTAAATGTCCAAAAAAATATTATTGGTCATATGAAAAGTGCAAAATAAAATCACAGTGAAGTATCACTATACAACCACCAAAATGGTTACAACAGAGAAACTGAAACTTAGCATATTGCTGGTGAGAGTGTTAGTTGGTATGATTATTTTGAAACTAGGCAATATCTACTATAGCTGAACATCTATTTTCTGTGTGACCTAGTCTTCCAATTCTATGCAGATCCAGTAGAGGAGGTGAAAGTGTTTTGAAAACATGTATGGAAGTTTCCCCATAACAAAAATCCTCCCCTTTTACTCCTACTCCTGATCTATTTTAGTTATGATAAAGTTTAGACTGTGTTTGCTTCCACAGTTTGTTTATCTATTCTATAATGTGATAAATACTGTGAGTTAAATTTTTGGCAATGAAAAAAATGATGTGATTGCTACAAGATCGGAAAAATGATTCAGAGACTAAGTAAGAGTAGTGTTTGTAAAGTTAGATAATTTTGATATCTTTTTATTTATAAATATATAATCTTTTTTTTAAATGATGGCCCAAAATTTGTGTTTTTTCAAATGAAGAGAATGCTACTTTTGTCAACAACTCTTAAAAGTGGCATGCTTGAATTTGATAGAAATAAGGTGAATGCGTTTCTTTCAACAATAAATCCATTCTTATTCAAAGTATTTAGAGAGTGCTTTTTTTCCCTATTTTTGTTATTAAAATGGAAGAAAAAATTCAAATCTGTTTAATAAATTTATAGTAAATGTAAGCAAGTATCATCCAAATATACGTTTTTTTTTCATTCAACCTAGTTTCCATTTACACGCCCACAAATTCTCCCCTGTCATGAAAACTGGCCTGACTACATGGAGCAAAGCCCAGTAACAAAGAGGATGAAAGAAAAGTTATGTTGCTTTTGAACTTAAGTAGGATTAGAGAAGAGCTGATATTTACCAAAGCTCTGTTATGTGCAAAGATTTCACACATTTTCCCTACCAGTAGCCTTCCAGCACATCAGGGAATGTCTCCCCCTGGCAAAGGAACTGCCTCTGAACTGCCATAAAGCCAAGAAAGCATTAGAATATTAATGGATTATCAATTCAAGCTTTATAGTAATCTTCAAAATGCCCAGAAAGCTAATGTGAATGTCAGATGATTCCATATTATTGTTTTAAATGTTGGTGTAAATTTTAATGAGCCATATTTCTGTGCACAAGTGTTTGATTTATACTACTACAGGCATTTTAATATTATTATTTATTATTATTATTATTATATCATCAATTATTTTTGCTCGTCTGGAAATAGTAAAATCCTCTCTGTGAATGGTGAAAAGGTCAATGGTCAGTGAATGCAGAGACTTGTTTCCAGTTTGGGGAAATTATGAATAAATTTGCTATAAACTTTTGTGTGAAAAATTCACTTGGACAAATACCTAGCAATACTATTATCACCATTTGCTTTATAAGAAGCTGCCAAATATTCCCAAGTGGCTTGTCATTTTGCAGTCCCACCAGCAATAAATGGGAGCTTCTTTTTTCCCACCCCCTTGCCAGCATGTGATATTGTCAGTTTGTTTGATTCTTGCAATTCTAATAAATATAGTGGTATCATTGTGGTTTTAATTTACGTTTCCCTAGTGACAAATGATGTGGAGTATTTTTTTTTCATATGCTTACTTGCCTTTTACATATCTTTGATAAAGTATCTGTTTAAATCTTTTGCCCACTTTTTATGAAATCATTTGTTTTATTATTGTTGAATTTTACATATATATTTTAATGGTAAATCATAGCACATGTATAATTTGCAAATATTCCTTCCCAGTCTGTAGCTGATCTTTTCAATCTTTTAGTGGCATCTTTCATAGGACAAAACTTTTGAATTCTGATAAAGTCTAATTTACTAATTTTTTTCTCTTATGGGTTACACTTCTAGTTCTGTATCTCACAACTCGTGCCAACCTAAAAGCCATACAGTTTTCTTACACAGCAATCAGATTCATAGCTGTGCAAGTTGTGTGCTAGAGTAACTGTATTTGAGCCGTCCTGAGAACCAAGTTATGTGTCTAGACCACCCAGATCAGAGTTATCAACTATTCTAGAATTTTTAATGAGAATAAAAGATTTTTCCAGCAGCATTTGTTTACAGATTCCTAGACTTGATATTCTAATTGTTGACTTAAACACATTTCTCACCTTTCCATTGTGTTTAGAGATATTCTACAGCAGCTTAAATGAGTGTTCATCACATTTAAGGAAACTTGGTAAAGTTGTGTAGAACTTGTTTATTTTTTAGAATGTTACTAAGATTTTGCATTTCCAATATTTAATAAATTTAGTAGTAGCACCAAAGTATTGCTTAGTAATGGCCATAAGGTAGAATCGATATTTATTAATTTACAATCTGTATTCATTATCAGAGAGATTTTTTTTCCCAAGTGTGGTATTTATGGTCAGTTCCCTCTATATAATCTTGAACTTATTCTTGAATATGTACTTGAAAAGCTTTAAGGGATATATAATTCCATAGAGACTGGTTTTTGAAATGATAGTTATCTTGGGATTGATATGGAAGTTCTGGAGAACCTACAACTAATTGCCTATTTAATTATAATTCTGAAGCTACCTCCTCCGTTTGAGCTATCTGAAGTTGTGTCTCATATTATCATGCTAAGAGAATATCTCACCTAGTACAAGCTTTACAAATATTTGTTACATTTTAGTATGACTTTTGTAGAAGGTAATTTCAGGTGTATGATCTATGCCTTCAGGATTACATTATAGTTGGCTTGATGTGGGTCAGAAGCACTATAAGGAGGATAGAAGCAGTTTGGATACTTTTTAAAATTCTTTTAGCATCTTGAGTCAAATATGGCTAAAATTCTGATAATTATTATTAATCAGAGTTTGATCATGGAGTTTTAAGTGATTGAGATCTAAAATTAGCAGTTTTGCTATTATGTCCAAACATAGAAAGAGGCAGAATAAGTTAATATCAACATAACATAATTGTAAATGCTAATTTGTGGTCCTATGATATTATCAATGAATTACCAACTTACTTAGATGATCACTAAAATTCTAACATAAATGCATTGTGTTCTGTATTAAGGCTTCAATGTATTTTTTTTTAATCAAAATAACTAATGAGAGATATTTTAAGCTGCTTAAGTCACTTATTACCTTATTGTTTCTGAGGATATGAGTCTAGATTTTGATAGAGGAAAGAACACTTGAGAAGATTTGTTATCTTAGTGATGGATAAGGGACAAGAGCTGGATGCAGAGCGGAGAGATAAAGATTCAGGAAAACAAATTTTGTACTCTTTACAAATAATATTAGAAGCAGTCCTGTTGAGTTTTAATGATGACAGAAGTTCAATCGTTAGTTTTATTTGCTTAAGCACAGACAAACAACATGAGTTCCTTTATGTTATTCTAGCTATAATCCTAGCTGGACTTTTGGAACTTTATAGGTATTTACTAAATGATGATTATACTTTTGAATAGACTAAAACATAATACAGTAGAAATAGCATAAAGACTGGGACTCACAAAAACCAATGCTCTGTTTATAATTTTACCATTCATAAGTTGTGTGACTACAGAAAACTTATTCAACCTCTATGTTCATTTTTTTTTCAATTAGAAAAAAGTGAATATTAATATCTCTGTTATAGTGCTTAAAGGATTAAAGTGAATGATGATATGTATAAATTACAGGACACAGCAGGTGTTCAAAGGAATTTGCTTTAGTTATAGACTCTGAAAATAATATGATACTTACTATTTCTCGTATTGATTAGGCATAACAAAATAATGATACTACACGGCCCCTAAAGTTATCAGCAAGAAATTATGGATCAGTGTGGTACAAGTGTGCCTATGTATTCTGAATATGTACTTGTTATGAGATAATAGAAAATCTATTCATTGATCCTTGCTTCCAGTTCCTAGCACAGAGCTCCTAAAACCCTTGTAGTTTTCTAAGTGATAAGAACACTAAGAACATATTTTGTTCTAATATTTGGTTTTTAAATTCAGTTCTTGAAACAGAGTTTCTAAATCCCTTAACATTTTCTGAGTGACAGCAGTGGCTTTTGTTCTAATAAGGTTACTTTTGATGAGCTCCTGGATGGAGACTGGTCATCAGAAAGACCAAGCCAAGATTAGAAGCTTGAAACGTTCAGTCTCACCCACCATTCTCCAGAAAGGAGGTGGGGATAGAAATGGAGTTAGTAATTAATCATACACCTACATGAGGAAGCTCCATAAAAATCCCAAAAATACAGATTTGGAGATCTTCCAGGTTGGTGAACACAAGCACACCTCAATTCTATAGGGACAGAAGCTTCTGTTATCAGGACCCTCCTAGACCCCACCCTAGGTATCTCTTCATCTGGCTAGTCATCTGTATCCTTTATCATATCCTTTAAAAAACTGGTAAATGTAAGTAAATGTTTTCTTGAGTTCTGTGAGCCACTGTACCAAATTAATCAAATCTGAGAAGGGGTAATGGGAACCTCTGATTTGTAGCCAAGTCAGACAGAAGTCGTGTATAACCTGGGGACCTACCACTTTTGACTGGCATCTGAAGTGAAGAACAGTTTCATGTGAATTAAAGTCACTTTTGACACTTTTGATGTCAGAAATATTATAAGTGTGGTAGTAGTGTGAGCATAAAGCAAAAACAGGAGAAAGACTACTGGGCTTATCTTACTCACTTGTAAATGTTATTACTTAGATTAATTACTTAAAAAGCAAAAGTTAAGAATTGATAGATAAAGTAGCTGAATAATCTTAGAGAGTTGCATCGTTTTTATCTTGATCTAAAATGTGCGTTAGAGATTAACTTTAGGTCATTACAAAAACATGCTTTTTAGTAGTTAAATGGACAAACCATTTGCTTTACATATGGAAAAGCCTAGCTGCTTAGATGATTATGGTGTAGTTCTAAATTATTTGTTCATCAGGAAGCTTTTGAAATGGAGGCTCTGGAGGTAGAATTTTATAAATCAAATCTAAAAGTAATGGCACATATATCAGAGCTTGGTATATGTCAGAAATCTTGTACATTTCTTATCTTTAGGTTTCTAGGGATGACTATTATAATAGACTTCTCTCATATGTAGAATTGTTTCTGTCTTAAAACTTGAATCTCTTTTCAAGTAGATATTCTAGTTTCAATGCCCAGAGGCTTCTATAAAGTGGGATGCTTGTAAATAACCAGACTATTGAGATCTTTTTTAAATTAGAAGAATATATTTGTACTAAACTAGGGGAAATTTAATGAAAGCGTTGAAATGCTGCCAAACAAATGAATGAAAAGTAGTCAGTACATATTGAAAATTCAAAAATAATCACTATCAATCAAACCAACCATGCTAAACAAAGATAAAAGTTGGAGAAAAACAGAGCCAGAACTTCTGAAAACAATATTTCCAAGTCCTGCATACCAGAAATAACATTTTCACAAACAATATTTGGAATTTATCTGAATTTCCTGAATAGTACTCTTGCAATAATTATTTCAAAAACTGTTTTTCTCTAGGATTATACTTGTACTAGTTGAAAATTTTGCCTAAAGAATGTACCGAGAGATGCAGGTTAAGTTCAGGTGTTTGCAGCCTAGATTACCGTTTCTGCTTTTTCTTGCACTCAGTTTTTTAGGCCAAAACCTAAGAGTCATCTTTGTCCCTCTCTTCCCTTCTCTCATACCCTGTATTCAATCTATTAGCGTATCTTGTCACTCTCGCCTTCAAAAATCTATCTTGAATTAAATTCCTTCTTGCCACTTTCACTCTGTCACTCTATTCCGAGCTACCAGGCCACCATCATCTGTCACACGATTTATAGCAATCTCCTTCTAACTGGTCTCTCAGATTCTATTCTTAACCCCTCACAGTCTATTCTTCCTACAGCAACCAGTGATCCTTTACAAATTAAATCATGTCTTCCTCTGGCACAGAAACCTTTGATGAGTTCTTATTACAGTTATAATAAAATTTAGCATTCTTACTGTGGCTTAAAAAGGTCTGCTTTACTCAGTCCTTCTCATTCACTTGCATGCTTTCCCATCTTAATCCAGTTCACTCTGCTTCAGACGGTTAGGCATTTGTTCTGTTCCTAGAAGAAGCCAACCTTATCCTTTTAAACTTACTCTTCCCTCTGCTTGGGTGCTCTCTCTTTGGATTTTCAAATGGATTTCTCCTTCAAGTCAACTGTTCTTGCCCTCGCTTTCTCACATTGTACCTCTTAACCTACTTAATTTTTTTCATAGCACTTATTACTATATGAAAGTATACTGATAATTTATTGTTTACTTGTTTAGTGTATTTCTACCAATAGAAAATAAGCTCCCCATAAAATGTTAGGACATCTAGGCATTAGTTCAGAGAATAATTCTAATGAAGTCAATCCAAGAATCAAACATAGTCAAGAGTACAGGGTTGAAATAAAAAATTAAGAAGTAGAAATAATCTAAATTTTGCTACTAGTGCTACTAAGACTCTCTTTCCCAAAGAGTCTATTTATACTGACAAGAATTAAAATATAAGAATAGCTTCGATCACTCTTTTTCTTACCAAGTGTGACATTTTTGTTTAAAATTTACGTTTCAATATAATGGAAAGTGTGTGTATGTCTGTGTGGTTTAATTTAGTCAGAAATTATCTGCTGCAAATGTGGACATGTGACTTAGACACATGATCCAAGAGTAGCCATTCAGATTTTTCTTCCCTGGAATTTACATGTTAGTCAAGGAAACTAAAGCTCTCATCTTCCTCTTGCATTCTTCCCAACTCGAATGATGTAAACCTCAAGCTGTCTTTGGCCAAGGTCATCTGCTTCAAGAAAATTTAACTGTACCAAGAGAAATAGAAGCCAACTTATAAGGAAGAAAAGATGTGATGGGGTAGCAGGGGGAGAGCAGGGGACCAGATGTTATCATCTGAATCCTAACTTCTAGATCTGCCTGAGGGTAGTTCTACCTAGGTTCTTCCTAAATCAGTGAACCAATTATTATTTTTTTAAATTAATTTGAGTTGGTTTTCTGTCACTTGCAATAAAGAGTCCTGAATAATTAATTTAAAGAAGAATACTGTATTTGTTTATATGCATCAAACATTCTCCTGATTATTAGATGATATCTGATGATGGATATTACATTAGAATTAAACATGTTATCTTATAATAGTAGGCTTCCAAGAAAATATCTGGTCCATGGTAGAAAATGCTTTGTGTAAAACAAATCTTACTCAAAGCCCTGCATGTAAAGCAAATTAAAATGTAAATGGGTCTTGTGTGGGTCTTCCCAGATTCTTACACACAGAGGCCTTTAAAAGGGCTCTATGGAATGTCAGGTCTCCTTGGGCCACAGTCTGAGAATCGATAAATTGTAAATATCAAAGGGGAGAACTTAAATAACTTTCTCATCATGTAATTGGTTGATTAACTCACTGGCCATGAGAAAGAAATGGATAAAGACAATAAACTCTAATCTAATCAAACCTTTAATTTAGAGTAATTTTATATCATTAAACTTCTTAACATCACTATATGTCTTAGAATCTCTTAAAATTTCCAAGTAAAGCTCCAAGTTTTTAACCTAGTATACAAGCCTCTTGATGATCTAACTCTGCTTCCTTCTCCAACCTAATTCCACCACGTACCTGTGTCAAGCTGTTAAAGATTTCTGAAAATATGGTTCTTTGGGTTTCCTTATATTTACGCATGCCCACAATGTTCTTCTGGACTTTGTATATTCTGTGCTTCCAACAGTGCCTGGGATGTGGAAGATATTCAGTAGATGTGCACATTAATGAATAAATAAATTTCTTGTGTTCTGTGGGCATTTATTTTTGAGACAAATCAGAGACATCAGAAAGCATATCAAGAATTAGCTTATTAAACATGAATTATTATTTATTTAGAAAAAAGTTTAGAAGAAGTTGTGTAATTTTGGATAAAGATAAAAACATTTGAGATTATGGAACAACATCTGCCTTCACTTGACACATATTCTTTAGTCTTTCTCCTGTAAGATTACTGAACTCTCTAAAGGCTTAATTGTGTCCATAAAAAAAAAAAAACCCTCAATTTGCAGTCTTTTATTTTTACTATCAAAGAGACAAATAATGTGCTATGTGACCCTGTTAAAAATATTACACCAGACCAAATTGCTAACTTACAATTTTCTTTAGTTTAAATGTATTTGCTATTAAAGAAAGTTCAGAATTACAAGTTACTGCTTTTACTTTGAACAAATTTATTTTGGCAGTATTATTAATTAGATAAAAATTCATTATTTTTAAATCAACTTTTGATGAAGTAAATATAAAAGGTCATATGTTTTCTTGAGAATCAGGTATTTATTTTAAATATTAAGAAAATAAGTAGGTTTATTTTTACGCTAGTTTAGATTGTCATGCATGTTTTGTATTCTTAATGGACTTTTTTCTCTTTCTTTGAGTGAATTTTATTTAACAAAAATAGTGTATTTTCTGAATGAAATATGGTGTTTATTCAACTTTGGCATATATTTAGAGTCTCTCTAGGGCTTTATAGAATGTATATTCTTGGGTTTGAGCACTATATGGAGCCTAGAAATATTTTTTTCCAAGTCTAACAAGTGATTCTAATATGGCTGATTTAAGGACCCTGGTTTGAAGAAGAAAAGGCTAGAATATTTTCTGATAATAGGCATGAAAACAATGAAATGAGAGAGGAAACTTGTTCTTCTCTTTTGAAAGAAAAGTCAGAAGTCTAGGGAGTTCAAGTAATTAGTGAAAAGAATGGTAGGATTACAAGTAAAATGGGAAAGGATTGATCCTGTTAGTTATTGGTCATATATTGAGAAAAGAGCCCAATTAGAGAAATTTCTGGGCTTTTATGTCAGAAAACTTTGGGTTTAAATTTAATTCTATTTTAATAGCTTACTAAATCTCTCTGAGGCTGAATTTTTTTCATATACAAAATGGAGATAATGGTATTTACTCATAAAGTTGATGTCAAGTGGGAGTTGAAGTGTGCGCAATGCTTTTATCTTTTTCAGACACATTGAAAGGATTTGATTCATTTATTCTTTCAGTAAACATTAATTAGAACATTAATTGGGTATTTCCTATAAGTCAGGCTCATTGAAGGCAGTGTACTAAAGCCAGAAAAAAATTTAATTTTTGTAACAAGGGAGCAAATTTATACCTTATTGCTTTTTAAAAAAGCTTTAATTACCAAAAACCATAGATGAATACATGCTCTTTGTGAAGTTATCGAAGTCATTCATTTTCCATCCTTCAGCACTTCCTCCATCTCTATAGCTAAACCACTGTGTGGATTTTTCCAGATTTTTTTTTTGTATTATTGTTATCATTTTATAATTAGTCTACCAAATTCAAGTATTAGAACATTTTTTCAATTGGAATAATTTTGTCTTCAATTACAAACAGACTCTTAAAATAGTTGTTTATTCTCTCACAGATCAGGTCGAGAGACTAGGTAGGAACTCCAAAGTAAACCTAGTAGCTAAATGATACCAGCAAGGACATGGTCTCCCTCTACCTTTCCATGCTCCCATCCTCAATTTAATAGAACCTCCTCACCTTGCTTATGGTTACAAAATAGCTACAGCTCTTTTAGATATCAGGTTTTCATCAATGTTCAAATGTTGAAACTATAATTTTCCTAATATGTGTCCTTATAAAACATTGTCCCAGGAGCCGCCAGAAGACCTCTCCTGATGTCTCATTGGCTAGAGTTACAACTCATGATATGCTTAAACAAATTACTTGCAAGAATAGAATTCTTATAAATGGATTAGGCAATTGAGATTCATTCTCGTATTCTTTGCAAATCAGGGTAAACACGTGAGTAAATTAAAGAAGTCTCTGAAAAAAGAAGGAACATAGGTAGAAAACGGATGTTGGGTTGGTACCCATCAGGGTCTGCTAGAAATACACATTATATGAAAACTGTTTCATAATAATAACAAATATATTGTGCAAAAAATAAAGATCAATGTTTCTCGTCATCCTTCAAATCTCAGCTCACATCCTGCTTCATTCAGCAAGCATTTACTTGACTTCTCAAACTATGACATGTCTCTGTTTTATATCATCAGAAGACCTTTGGTAGTTTCAGAGCTAGCCAGCACAAATACTACTATGGTATTGTTTGATTCATGTACAACTCGTTGACTAGACTATAAAAATCTATGGGAGCAGAAACTAGAGTTATTTTGCTCACATTTGTAAGCTTCATGCTTAGTACAGAGCCTGGCATGTAGTAGGTACATAAAACATTCATGTAGAATAAGTGGATGAATGTCAGAAGAGGGTAGTTTTTATTGTTGCTGAAATAATCTAATACAGTGAAGGGATGAAAATACAGCATAGAAAAATTAAATGTAGGGTAAAGCAAATTTTAAAAGTTGACATATGTAGAACCTGCTTAGATATTAAGAATTTAAACAGGATTTAATGTTTTGAATTTCTTAGTCTTATTATTTAAAAACTTATGAAGCAGACGTTGACTCTCTTACATGAAGATTTTAACAGGTTAAAGCCCCTCAGTTGGCCATAATTTACTGCTGCTCTATATATGCATATGTGTGTGTAAGTGGGAGACTCTATTACCCTCATATAGTGTGGTTTTAAATGAAATATATATATACACACACATATATATACGAAATGAAAAGAAATTAACAAAACAAACAGGAAAATAGTATTCTTTTTAATAGAGCCTAGAAACAGACACTGGGAAAGCAGGGCCTTGAAGTTGGAAGAGAGATGAAGAGAGCGTTTCAGAGACAGAAACTGAGGCAGAAGGATTTCTGTGCTACTTTATTTAAAGATTCTGAAGAAGGGAGGGAATTCTTCCAAAGAATGGATGCACTTCATCTGTTTGGTCTTAGAAGGAGTCTTTGAACTTTGTCACACTGTCACTAACCCTGCTCTTAGCCATCCTGGCTATGCGAGATTGATATCAGAGAAACAGAGCAGTAGGAAAGCAAGACCAGAACAGCCCTATCAATCTCTCTAGACAGGCGCTTCTGAAGCACAGCAGCCTTGAAAGGCCATGATGTATGAACTGAATTTCTTAGAATCTTTCTGCCACAAGAAAACTCCAAGAGCCTTTCTAGCTAAAGAATGATCAAATCCTAATACCTCAGTATTCTGAATCTTTGTTATAGTCCATAAAATTGATTTCTGGTTCTTGTGCTTTTTGTGATCTGTATATCTTTATACGTATGTATATATGTGTGTCCACTTGTGTTCTCTCGCAAATGGCAAAATATCAGTCTTTTCCGTAGGTTGTCTCTAGAGACATCATGGTGTATGCTCAACAGATATAAATATATATGATATTATTAAGAAAACATTATGCCATGGTGAAACAAATAAAGCAAACAGCATTAATAACATTATTCCAACTATACACACAATCCTCTTTTGTAAAATCACCAATATATTTTAAAAGAATAAGTTGACTCTTGGTGCCCAAATACTTTCCAGTGTATATTGAAGTGTCTTGACTATTTAGCTTATTTCAAGGAAGAATAAATATAAAATGCTTTCTTAATGATAAGCAGTATTCTTCCTCAGCCTTCACTAAATCCTGATATTGCATTTCAAGGAAGAATAAATATGAAATGCTTTCTAATGATAAGCAATATTCTTCTTCAGCCTTCACTATATCCTGATATTGTTCTAGTTCTTTAATAAGTTTAGAATTTGTTGGCTACTCAACTTTATAATATAAAAATAGCATCATTTTTGACTGAGAGAAGCATTTTTGACTCTCTTCTAGTTGGTAAAGAGTGTCAAGGTCAGAGGAAATGGGAAATATGTTCAAATTCTGATGGACATATTTTCTTATGGATTGACATGGTTACAAGGCTTTATGAAAATTACTCTTGACCTCTTTAGAAGCTTCTGATTTTACAAAATGAGAACTGTTTTTCTCCAGGAATCAGGAAATGGAGGGCCTCTCTCATCACTTTTCCTTATGGAATGTTTTCCCAATTTCTACTTATTTTTTTCCTATTAGATATATATGAATAAAAGTGGAAACCACTGATAGTAAACCCAGAACATTCTGGGTATGAAGCAACAGAAACCCAAAACTGCAACTGTGGCTGAGGTTATTGCAATGTTGATTTACAGTCTTTCTTATTTCTTCTTTTTTATATTGACAAAAAAAGTAGGATCGACTATTATTACATAAGAAGAGAGAACACTTCAAATTATATCACAAGATTCTAGGTATTAAAATTAACTTTAATTTAAAATATGTATGAAGTAGTTTATTCTTACTAAATTTGCATATGATATATGACATAAAATGTTTGATTAAAAATTAAACACTCTATAAAAAGTAAACAGTAGAAGTTATATAAATGATAGAACTGATGTGAGTATTTATTTCTGCCTTGATCAAATTTACACAATCAAACAAAAGTTCTTCCAAAATAGATTTCAGTTCTTTAAAGGAAAGTATTCAACCGAAACTAATTTTCTCATCTTTTGCCTCCTCTGTGTGTGGTCTGATTAATTTATAGTCAAAACCAAAGGGTGGAAATGCATTGCTACAACTTATTTGTTTCTCCAAGAGGTTACTTATTTCTTTTCGGGGGGTCTATCTCAATTGCACTGCTGATATAGAAAGATTATACGAAATCATTGAAGTTGGGCCTAAATCAAGCTTCCACATAAACAGAACTTATAAACTGAGCTGAATGAATAACAATTGAGGAAAGTGTTCCATAAATTTAAAAAAACAATGATATAATGAAAAGAACACCAACATTATCAGAAAAAAAAGCTGCAAAGAATTTTTTTTCGATTGAGACAGTTTAAATGTATGACCGTTGTGTCTTAAATATTTATTTTCTGTCTGAATTACATTTTCTCTCTTCTATTTAATATACTGTCCTATCAGTTCTACTCAAGTACTAAAAAAAAAAATTGAAAGGTAAAGAGATAGCACAGAAACAAGTAAGAAAACAAGACAAGTCCAAACTGATATCCAAAGTGGTCGAATAATGTAGGTAAACAGAAAAATATTTTTTCTTGATAAAGTCCTGAAAAATGTATTCAAAATTGATACATTAAGCAAGAAAGACTGAAATACATCTAATTGAGTACAGAGCGATGTAAAAAATAAGCCAGATTTGTAGCATGCTGAATGAAGGTGTTGTGTTATCCTGATGTTATTTAATATCTCTAAATTTCTATTTAGTGATTAACAGTCTATACCCAGGGTTGTCAAGCTGTAGCTCGTGGGTTGGCCATGTGATTGTATAAATAAAGTTTTATTGGAACATAGTCATAAAATTAATACACTCATTTATGTATAAGCTAGGATACTTTTGTTCTACAAGAGCAGAGTTGGTTAGCTGTGATAGAGACTCACCAAGTGTGAATATACACTACATGATTCTTTACAGAAAAAAGTTTTCCAAACTCTGTTTTATACAAAAGAAAATAATTAAATTTAAGCTATTTTAAGATGAAATGACTGGAGCAATTTTCCTAATGAAAAGATGAAGGTGAGTTATAAAAGTCTGGGATAAGCAATAGTGTATTATGAGGTCTATCCTTCTAAACTTGTACTTTTCTTAGGAAAGCAGTTTTACTCTAAGAACACAATGAGTATAAAATATTACCTATTTGGATTTAAAAGAGAGAAGAAAGCACTCTAAAAATATATCTGTTTGTTAGGGTGGATCAACTGCTATAGCAAACAACTCTAAAATTTAATGACAACACATTATTATTATTCATTTTTCACTAATATGCCTTTTTGAAAAAGAATGTTTGGACTTCTCGGCTTCTTATGTTTTTTGGTACTGTTTTCTTCTAGGTCTTTAGAGTTTTCTTCATTTCACTTTCTAATGGGAAAGTGAATGGAGGACTGTAAACAGAAGAGTTTTATGGATCATATTAGAAAGTGTGATTCATCATTTCAACCCAGATTCCATTTGTCAGAATTTAGTCATATGGCTTTCACATTATTATGTAGTCTTGCTGTGTGCTCAAGTAGAATAAGGAATGCATTTGACAAACTAGCTAGTTCCTGTGTTAAGCGAATGTGCCTACATACATGCACACACACATATTATAATATGGTAGAAGCAGTTTGCAATCTCATTCATAAACAATAGTCAACTGTCCTTGCTGTTAAAGTAGCATAATTTAAGAGTCTGTGGTATTGTTCAAATTAAATTTAAATTACATCAAATTTATTTACAGAAGTGAATTTTCTCTGAATATTAATATACATACATTTCTGAAAAGAGTTTATATTTATGTAATAAGGATAATATTTAGCACTTGATTGTCATAAATAAAATTTAAAGTAAATATTCTTTAAATATTTTAACAAATTATTTAAAAAAATGAACATTTCAGTGTAAAGCTAAATCAAAGATACAAAGTTATTATCAACATTTCTAGTCCAGAGAGTAGTGCTGTCCAAAAGAATATGATGCAAACCATATATGTAATTTTAAATTTTCTGATAACCATTTTAAAATTGTAAAAAAGAAACGTGAAATTTATCTTAACAATATATTTGATTTAATACAGTGTATCTATAAAATTATAGTTTTAGCATGTGATCAATATAAAATTATTAAGATAGTTTTATGAGTCTTAAAATCCAGAGTGTATTATACACTTCAAGCATGTCAATCACCATATTTCAAGGACTCAATAGCTTCCTGTGGCTATAGCTACCATTTTGGACATTACTTTCTTACATCATTGACTCGAACTTTAGGGAGTCTGAAAGTCACCTAGGGAATTTGTTAAAAGTATAGATTCCTGGTTCTCATTTAGAGTCTAATTCAGTATGTCAGAGTGGGGCCCAAGAATCTACATTTTAATAGATATCCTCATAACTTTTATGTAGGAGATCAGGGGTCCACAACTGATAAAAGGCTGCTATAGAAATCCCTAAGGTCCCCTTCTACCACCAATTTTATAATTTCTAGGATTTTTCAGAAACCACAGTTTTAATGACTTTTGCTTGTAATGTTTATTATAACATACTCTCACATGGAAAATTTGTTTAAGGAGGCATACTGAATTTCAAATCTTTGGAGACTTTTAACAAAGCCACAAGGCAAGTTAGAATTGATTGGGGCTATCTTTGTTCTAGCTCACATCCTCTCTCCTATGAGTAAAGGGACGACAGATGGATAGGAAGCACCTTTAGTGTCCCTGAGAAAAATACTTTATTGCCAGATATGAAAATAACATCCATTTTGATCATCATGGTAAGCTTTGAATTTCAGAAAACAAATTAAATTCAGATGTAGTAGCTCTCAGCTTTAAAAAAATACTTCTCACAGTCTAAATCGTTAGAACATATGGTTTATTTTGACTGTTTCATTATCATTCTCTGTTTTGAATTTCCCTCAGATCTCCAAGCTTTTATGTTTTCCTATAGGCTCTACCATTTGTCTAATTTTGTCTGATACTGTACTTATCCGAAATACAAATGACTGCTAATTAGAAAGTTCAACATCTCTGTATATACAAATGATTTGTATATCTATGAAATTTTTTTCTGAAATATTAAAATATATCAAGCCTCTCAAAATGTTGCATGTATATTAGCAGCTGTTTCTGCTTTAGAAATAAATGGCAGTTTTTTTATTATTTTCCATTTTGAAAGTATGATACTATTCATTTATATCTGTGAATCACTTTTTTCTAAAATCTAGAAGACCAAGGACTTCTTAGAGTTTACATCTGTTCTTTAAGAGAACTAAAGGACAGAGAAAAATACATTTTCATCAATGATGCTTCATCTGTTGACATGAATCCAATTCAATTCTCTTCATGATCAATCATGGCCCAACATGTATCTCCAAGCTATTTCTTTCCATGCACTTTTAAATAAGATATGAAATGTCTCTAGCTCTATCAGAAAAGAAGTTGGAAAATAAAAAGTGTTGAGTCAATCTGTGTTACTCAAAACTTTCTGTAAATTTTCTGGTTAATTTTGGAAGAAAAATGGTCTATCTTTAATTTAACCCATCAAATTAGTTACAATGTGAGAGCTTTTTTGAGGGGGAGGGATTTTTATTACGATAACGTATATCTAATTTTTCATATGCAAATAGAGTGTATTTAGATGCAAAGGAGTGCCACATACATTACTAAGACTACAAAGAACCTTAAGACATGATTTTTCTAAGAAGATTCAAGTACTTATAGGCATGTCATTTCATTTATCTTAGATGAAATCTGTAAAATAAATATTATTATAATTCCAACTTTATGAATAGTAGATACAATATAACACAGCTCCTAAATATTAAAATTGAATTGGAGTATAAACCCCATATTTTAACTCCAGGTCTGGAACTCTTTCTACTACATCTGGTGAGTACAGGGGGAGAGGACAGAGGCAAATACAGAATGTACTCAATTTCAATAAACATTATTTATATTACTAATCTTAATTTCTCTTATTATGCAGCAAATGTAATGTCCCAGATGGTTTTCATAAAATTACAGAAATCTTGTGTTTGAACAGTGATTTGAAGCAAATTAGACTGCTGCAGATTATAAAGAATAGAGCCAAACTAATCATTATTTTCCTTTAAAAAAAATACATGACAGATTACTTATTCTTCGATCCCCACAGAGTCATCTTATACCCCAAAGATATTTAATGTTATATTGTTATGCCATCACATACTGAATGGTGGAAACTGTGCAATTTAGTTCATGTAGAAAGCTGTTGAGACCCTTAGAGTAAGAAACTTTTAAAAGTGACAATTCTCCCTGGAGTATTTAAAATATCAATTGTTCTACAGTCTAACAAATCAGAATTAAATGATATTTAATAATATGCTTTTAATAGAGGAAAGACACAAAGTACTGTTCTCCCCTTTGTTATATTTTCACGATTGCAGGAAACAATTTCTCGGCTCCTTTCAGTCTCTACTCACACATACACAAAAAAATAAAAATAAAAATGAGATCTAAAAATCAAAAATATTTATTAAGCTACAACCAGATTATAGAGAATACCATTACAAAGACAAATTTTCTATGTTGAAAATATTTTTAAATATTAATGATGGTTCTCAGTAACTGAGCTTTATTGTATGTGCTCTAGTCACACAACTAGTTTTTTTAGGTCTTTTTTCATCAAATAGTTACTCTAAGACTAAAGTTGAATAAATTAATAAAGATTGCTGTTTAAAAAATAGTAAATGGAGAGCTGGCAAAGGGAGGTAAGGTCAAGATTAACATGAGCAGTAATCTAATTTCTCTCTCTCTCTCTTTTTTTTTTTTGGTATTTTTCTCATTCTCCAATTTTATAACAGAACTTGATCCCTGTACTCTAAACAATGTGTTTGAACTTGCTTTTTTGTCTTCTAGGAAATGTCTCCTCATCTCCTTGTTTGTCCTACAGATAGGTGACTTATCACTTTCCCCTCCAAGAGACTCTTTCTTAAACTCTCTGATTGATCAAGTCTTTGCAATATATCTTTTATAGGACAATATGTCTCTTCTTAGAAGTATCTATCAAGGGTTTTATTTTCATTTTAATTGTGTGATTATTTCATTTGTCTCTATTTTCTCTAATAAAAAACACTATTATGAAAGTAGGGTTGGTGTCTGTCTCGATAGCCAGTGTTTCCGAGCATCCATTGAAATGGCTGAAAAAAATCTAGGCAGTATCTCCTTACCACCTCATATAACACCTAGCATTTCTCTTCTGTTGATAATTTATTGTTTAGTTTTGTCAGAGCAGTCTTTACATTAGATCCAAAAGCAGTCTTTACATTAGTTCCATACTTCTAGCATCATTTTGATTATTAAAAATTTTTATTAAGAGATTTAATTTTGTGTTTTGGTGTTTGATTATTTTAGGGAAGCTGCAAATGTTAAAGACGTAAATTCAAACTTTGTCAGGGTTAAAGAATAAATAAAAATTCCAATAGTATGTTTCTTAGTATTGCTTTATTATGAAATTTGTTACTTTATTATGAAGCGTTATTAAATACTTAACATAAAAAAGATATTGAGCATAATAAAATAAACTTAAAAACCCAACATCCACCTTAAATGATGAAAAACAAAACTTTGTTAAAGCAGCAGACAGACACCCTCTACAAACTTTCCAAGATCGCCTTTTCCAACAAGCCCCAAGTAGTAACTATCCTAAACTTGTTCTTGTTTATCATTTTACAGGTTTTTTTATGTATGTGTGCTATATATATTAAACATATAGTATAGCTTTGTATCATTTAAAACTCTATATATTTATGTTATTTATATTTCACATGCATTCTTCAGCACCTTGCTTTTTCATTCAACATTCTAATTGCAGATTCATTCATATTTTTGTATAGCTTTAATTCATTGATTTTTTTCTCTGCTATAGAGAAAAATTTAGGCTATTTCCAATTTTTAGTATTTAATAAAGTGGTTCACATTAATATTCTTGTGAATGTGTTTTGTGTATCTATGTCAGAGTGTCCCTAGACTATATACCTAGCTGTCCAATGGCCAAGTCACGTGTTTGTTAAAAGTTTGTACCTGCTTATGTCAAATTTTTCTCCAAAGTGGTTGTACCAATTTACATTCTCATAAGCAGTTCAGTGAATTTATTCTTGCTTCACATCCTGATCCAGCACCATCCTAGTGTTGTCAGATATTTAAATTTTGTCAAACTTGAGCTATGAATACAGCATAGATAATTCTTAGTAATAGTTGAATGATAAAAGCTTTCAGAAAAGCACATACAGTGTCATATAAATACCCTTTCTTAAAAGCAGAAGAATAATAGATTCAGACCACAGACCTATCTGTGAGAAGCAAGACACAGGTGGGTAGAATGAGAAAGAAAAAGTAGATAGCAGAAATTTTTAGTAATGTTCTACAACTTGAATATAGATATGGATTTATGGTTATTACATATATTTATATAGATGATAGATAGATGATAGATAGATAAATAGTAGACAGATAACAAGTCACATGTACATCAATATATCAATTATGTTAGTATGTCATGAATTGTGGAATTTAATTAATCCAATTACATGCACTCAATGACCAAAAATAAATAGACAGATAGACAAAGAGAAAGTATATAGATAGAAGTGTATGATGTGAAATTGTGTTACCCTGTAATTTTTAATTAGCATTTTCTTTATTTTCCAATAGTAAATCATCTTTTAAAATATATCCTAAATTTGTGATTTCTCACCTGTTAGTTACCTGTTGATATATTTTCCCCATTTTTCTATTGGGTTAATTGTTTTTCTATTTTATTTTTAAGTTTTATAATGTATTTTGGTTATTAATCCTTTGCTGTTTATATGGGTATAAATTTTTCCTCTCATTTAACAAATATACACTGAGGTTTAATTATGAACCAGAAAAATGCTAGTTTCTAGGTGTTTGGGGTACAGGCACAAATAAAGGAGACACATTCCAAGCTTCATGCAGCATATATTTTATTTGGGGAGAAAAGAAGATTAAAAACACATAAGTGTTCAAGAGAATGGAAAGACAAGCCACAGACTGGGAGAAAATATCTTCAAAATACAGTTCTGATAAAGTATTGGTATCCAAAATATACAAAAAACTCTTAAAAGTCAGCAGAAAGAAAACAATCAACTCAATTTCAAAATGGGTGAAAGGTATGAACAGACATCCCACCAAAAACAATGTACACACAGCAAATAAGCATATGAAAAGGTGCTCAGCCTCTTATGTCAGTAGAGAATTGCAAATTGAAACTATAATGAGATACCATTATATATCTATTAGAATGGCTAAAATACCAAACACTAGAAATACCAAATATTTATGAGACTGTGGAGCAAAAGGAGCTCTTATTCATTGCTGGTGAACTAGAGACTTCAGTTAATTAATATGTCAATATTGGCTCATCAATTACAACAAATGTACCAAAATTTTAGCAATAGAGAAAACTAGGGGGTGGGGAGAGAAGTGAGAAAGTACATAGGAACTCTCTGTACTTTCCACTCAATTTTTCTGTAAGCCTAAAACTGCTCAAAAAGTAAAATGTATTAAAAATAAAATACAAAATATATGATAGGTACATGGGAGAAAAATGAAACAAGGCAAGGCTATTACTGGGGAAGAGAATGCTATGCTGCTATGTTTTTATAGAATGATTAAGGGAAGACTTCCCTGACAAGAAAACATTAGAGCAGAGACAAAGAAATGAGAGGCTGAGCAAAGTGCATATGTAGAAGAGTGATTTTGTCAAGGAAAACAGGAGGGCAATAACATTGAGGTTGTCTTGGGTGTGGTGTGTTTGTGGAAGAGCAAGGAAGTCAGTACATGAAGCAGAATAAGCAAAATAGAGGTAATTATTTTAGTCAGAAATGTAGAGGGAGGTCAGATCACGAAGGAACATATACAGCAGGTGAAGACTTGGGCTTTCATTCTGAGCAAAGCGAGAAGACATTAGAGGGTTTTGAACAGAGACCTGGCCTTACTTATGTTATACAGAATCATTCTGGCAACTGTGTTGAAATAAACTGTAGGTAGCAAAGACAGAAAAAGTTAGGTTCCCAGTGAGTGCTTTAATTTTTATTTTTATTAGGATGTATTTTGATAAAAATGTGTTTCATTTTCTGTCCTCACCCATTAACACAATTCTATATCTTTATAATAAATTTTTTATATCTTACAAAATATTACATTTACTCTATCTTTGTCTTCTTCAATATTATATGGACTATTATTAACCCTTTGCTTTTTCATATAAATGAGCTTATCAAGTAGTCTGAAAATCTATAGTAAGACTTTTACTGAATTTGCACTGAACTTATAAATTAAGGATAATTTATATTCCTACAATACTGAGTCTTCCTATCCACGAACAGGGATCTAAGTATTTAGATCGTCTTTAATAGTTGTAGATTTTTGATGAACGAAGACGAATGACTTGGTAACACATACTAAGTTTTTGATATCATATACTAGGCTTTTGATATCACTTTTATTGGGAAAAACTCATGAGATTTCAAGTCGCTCAGTGCCATCTGCTCTGTAGCACAGCACAGGATCCTACTGTGCCAGATACCAAAATCTAGAGGTTTTTGGCCTTTGACTGAGTTCTCAGGTTTAAGTTGCATGACTAGGGAAAAACAAGCCCCTCTCTTCATATGATTGGGGTTGGTCTCCAATGGAAATATGACATCCTCAAAACTTGACATCCACCCTGTTCTGCCATATCAGCATTCATGGTGGGTGGAGCACAAGTCTTTATTCTGGTGAGATTAGATCACTGGGGGTCTGTGCTTTTTAGTTTCCCCCGTGTGGTATGGAAGCCCACTGGCCTGATTTGTAACCTTAGCACTCTTCCAAAGTGATTGCCTGAGGAATTTGATGTAGCTTGTTTCCCAATATTTGGTGTAGCTATATACGGGACATTAAACCGCATGAGTTTTGGACAAATTAATCCTTCCTTTTCAGTTGTCTACGTAATGGCTATGTAAATCTTTTGTTAGATTGAATTCTGGGTACTTTATATATTTTTCATCATTCTTGATATTTTAAAAAATATCCAGCACCTTTGCTAAACTTTCATTAATACTAATCATTTGCCTATATACAATTTGGGTTTGTTATAGGCTGAATTGAGTTCTCTCAAAATTTATATATTAAAGTCCTAACCTGAGTACCTCAGAATATGACTATGTTTGACAATAAGGTCTTTAAAGAAATAAATTAAGATGAGACCATTAGGATGACTCCTAATCTAATATGACTGGTTCCCTTATAAAAAGGGATTAGGACAGACATACGGAGAGGGAAGATCATGTGAAGATTTAGGGAAAAGAAAGCCATTGACAAGTCAAGGAAAAAAGTCTCAAAAGAAACCAACCCTGTCAACACCTTGGTCTCAGACTTTTAGTTTCCAGAATGTGAGAAAATAAATTTCTATTGTTTAAGCTATCCAGTCTGTGGCACTTTGTATGGCAGCCCTAGCAAACTAATGCAGATTTCAAACTGAATTTTGCTTCCTGCATTTGGTCAGCTCAGGGCCCGTCTCGCTAGGTGTGGTGGTAGTCATTAGATAATCATATCACGACAGTGATGTGAACAATGACACTTTATTTATTCTTATAATATTATGGTTATATTTTATTTCTCTCTCTTACTGAAATATTTAGAACTTCCAGTATAATGTTGAAAAGTATGAGTGAAAGTGAGCGTTTTCATCCATATGAATTATATAAGTTATGGATTTTTGATAGAAAATCTGTTAGGTTAATGACTTCAATTCTTATTTGAAGAGATTCTTCTTTGAAAATTTTGAATATTTAATTTTATTTAATACTTTTTCCATATCAAAATAGGATTTTTTTTCACTCTCTGTTCTTTTTGAAATTTTAACACCTGGATAGATATAGGTATTACTTATATGATATAAAAAGAAGGAGAAAATAGGATGAATATTTACAATCTCCTATAGGATTTAACAAAATCTGATGAGTATAGACTGTGATAATTACACTCTTGCTAGCTCTCTGAAGCCACAATCTTCATCAATTTTATTGGTGACATTTCTCAAACCATATAATCCAAAGAACATACATAATAAATACCTACTTTAGATACATAAAACAGAGACAGGGAGAATTTACTCTTCCAAGAGTACAACACAATGTTAGGCATTAATTCTCTGTAAACTCTAATAAGGAAGCAAAAAAATCGGAGTCTCATTAAAAATAAGCAATTATTCTTATTTTTTAGCTTCACAAAGAATGTGGAGATTGTCTTATTTCACCTTTTATAAAAATGAATTTCCCAAGTACAGGAAGTTGTTCTTCTTATATATATGTTGTTTTACTTTTATGTGCAGGTAACCGTATGACCTAAGTCATTTCTCAGCAATGTTTATTTATGAGTTTATATTGATACTTTCACAATATTGCTGGGGATTCATTATAAAATATAACCGATTTGGGTCAGAGTTGGCCTCGTCCTTTACTCAACACTTGGACTTGTTCTTCACTTCCACTTTTATAGAATCAGTCACTTCCTCTCAAGCTATACACAAGAATGTTCCCATGAGAAACTAAGGTTTTTTGTGTGTGTCTGAGGAGAGCTTCAAATTTGTGTATCTGCTAGATATTTCAGCCGATTTTGTTTATCTTAAAAAACCTGGCTTCCAATCAATTACAGACAATAAAAGAGAGCATTCTGAGGAGGAAAGTAAAAGAATTGTAATTTCTCCTTAAATCATCTAACACACATTTTTAGTGTGCTTTAAAGAAGACAGACATTGAGATAACAAGTAACAATTCCTCATTTTATCGATGCTAGGGAAGGAATTCATCAAAGTTTAACCATCCTGTCACAAGCATGGACTGAGTCATTTCTATGATTGAAGTTTTTTTGACTGATTACAGGCATAAAGCTAAATAAGTCTTTTTTGAGTCCTATCACTTATTGATAAGCAAACTACTGGCTGACACATCATTTAGGAAAAGCTACTGTTCAATGTAAAATGTTATCACAACTAAAAATATTTTAATTTTAATGTTTTGTGATTCATCTAAAACAATTATAATTCTGAGAATTTTAATAAGAAAATTTCTAAGAAAATTGAAAATCTCTAAATGTATGTATATGTATGTGTATATATATATATATATATGACTATGTTTGACAAAAATAAACTAATTTAAAATAGGCAAATAGTATAAATTTGCTATTAAAACCTTCATCCCAATAACTTAGATTTTATTAACTATTTTTTTTTTAATTAAGAAGGCCTTTCTTGATATACATACATGCTTGGAAGTAATAGAGTTTGGAAATATGAAAAGTAGGAAAATGCAGTTGATTTAATTATTGGTCCTAATTCTTAAGCCCTTCCTGCAAACCCACCATCATCATGCCTCATTCATGTGCAAAGGGGACTTCCCTTGACTTTGAATTTAGACAAATGACTGGCATTAGCTGATGATATACAGGTAGGAGTGACAATGTGCTAGGTTAAGGCTTAAATTTTAAAAGGTGTTTCATGTTTCTGCTTGCTCTCTTGAGCTTCTGACATTGCAAAGAAAGCATGTACCCTGGCCAGTCTGCTAATCTGGGGAGCAGAACTGCTCCAACTGACTCATGGACACACAGGGAGAAGCACAGCTGCCCCATTCACTGCAGCCTGAGCAGGGTTGCCCTGCTGAGCCTAGCTTAGATCACCATAACTCAGACAATCTATGAGAATAATATTTATTACTGTATGCCACTGAGACTTCATGGTTATTTGTTATGCAGCATTATTGTAGTAATATCTGATCAATCCAAGGAGATTTGTATTTATGGAAACAAATAAATGCATTACTTAATGGTAGTTCTCAGTCCATCATTTTTGTTTCTCTTCCTGTCATTGCCATTTTGGATTAAATGATGATCTGAGTCTCTCCTAGTGATATACCTTCAAGACAGTTATTCAATGTGCCCATAAACATGATTCGCGTGCCTATGGTAACTTGCCAACTTGTCTCATCTATATGTATTAATTAGGAGTTGGGTATAAACCTTACCTTTTCTCTTTAGCTCCTACTGGGGCAGAAATCATCACTGAAACTATGGTGCCAAGGGATTATATGCCATGTTTTACTTCAGAAATTGCCTAAGCATTTTCTTTCTTATTCTATCAATTTTAATCATTGGTCCATACCCCCTGGAATTTAGAAACCATTTCTAAGTTCCTCTTCAAATGTACATCAATACATAGCCTTCATACTCAGATTAAAGTCACTAAGTTAATAATTTTTTCACAAAAATTTTAATTGGGAACTATAAGTTCTGCTTTTCTAAGAAATACTTGCACACAAATTATCAAGAACTCATTAACTAAAACTTTGCTGGGTGAAAGACAGATTTTACAATTAAAGAAAATCATTTGGTGCTAGTAAGTTATCTAATTATTTTATGTTAACTATTTTTGTTCCAAATAAGGAGTTGCTGAGGAATGATAATTAAATGTAAATCCAAAGTCTTTATTAAGAATGTGTTTCTCTAAATGATTTTTTTAAAATTGTATGTCCTATGTATTCAACATGATTTTCCATCCCATTGGAATGCATTTATTCTCACTCAAAAGGAAAAGCATCATTGAATTAGTTATCCAAAGGAAATTTTGGATACAAATAATCATTAGCAAAACCAGGTTATACCAGGTAATGGATTTCTGTTGGGGAAATAGAGAATATAACATTTTACAGTTTCGACCTAATTATAATTTAAAAATCTGTTGCTTGCTCTTTGCAATTGTAGGAAGGGAAACCAGTGGTTGAGGTTGTACAATATGTGGTGTTTTGAGATATTCCTTGTTAGCACATTAACAAGTTAAATTCTACTCTGATATCTGCAAATCCACCTGTTTATTGTGCCAAGGAGTAGTTAAGAGAATGCTATGTTTGTGTATCTGTGAAATGTTTTGCAGCTTTCATATCTTAAGATGAGGAATATTTTTCATCCTTTTTTGGAAAGTAAATACTGTGGTAAAAGGAACAGTGAGTAGAAGTGCAATAGTGGCTCTTATATTTAGTGGTGTAAAAACAATAATTAAAACTTAATTCGTAAGCTCTCACTTTTTTCTTTTAATTTCTTTCATATCATAAAAATATGAGTACATAGTTACAATGGTTGAGCAACATGCCAGAAATTGTGTATTTTATACATAATACAACATATACATATTTATCCTTTATATTTCATTCAGTCTTAAACACCTATGAAGTAACATTAGTTCCTTTTACATAGATCATAAAGACTTTTGCTAAATTAGTAAATTGCTTAGGATCAACAGTCAAGGTAGCAATTGCTATCAGAGCTAAGCCCGGGTTTCCTCTAATTACTTTGATTTGTTCTAGAGAGCCATCCTTCAGCTTCTGCCCTGCTTCGTTCCTACTGGCTCTTCAGTACAGCTGCTACAGCCACTGCAGGTGTCTGGGGTTTCCACATTCTGGGTGGTTCATTGTCAGTGACAGACCTGTGCAGGAATATGAAAGCATTGCTCTCCTGAACTAGTTCGCGCTCCCGGGTTGCAGGAGGCATCAGGCAAAGACCGTAAATTGCCTTGTAATGGTACAGTTTAGCTCCTTCCACTTCCCTTCCTGCTTTCCTTACTCCCTCTCTGGTGTCTCTAGAAGCACTTATACATGAAACCACAGCCCAGGATCTGGTTCTGGGGAATCCAACCTAAGACAGGCAGGATTTGAACACAAATCTAATTAATTTAAAAATCCAGCTGCCCAATCACTCTAAAGGGTTACTTTATGTTTCCTCTTTTTAAAAATCAATTTTATTCCTTTTTTTTTTTACCTTCATACACTTTTATTCTATATACTAAACTGACATCTGCTCTGTACACACACTACAGCATAGAACATGGAACTTCTGTTCACAAAAAGGATTTGTTTATAAATTTCAGTAGCCTTGGCTGGAACACTTGTTCTCTAACAAGTATTTATTATTCCAATATCTTTCTAGGTAAGCTTGATTTTCCTTAGTTAGGTCTAATCTTTTCCTCATTTTGGAAGAAGGTAAACAATGAGACCATCAAAGCACAAGAGAAACTATTTTAATTGGCTGGATAGAACATCTTAAATGTTGATTCACTTACTTATTGATTAAAAACATATTTATGAAATAAATAAATATCGTGATGATGATGATGATGATGACAGTGATGAAGGAAGAAGCCAGAAGAATGCTAGTGGGAAAATGATCCGGTCAGAGGGAAAATCCTGAGATGGAAGCATGCTTGGGATGGGTTTATAGGAAACATAAATAGGTCATTATTGCTGAAACACAAGGAGAGAGAAAGAGTGGTAAGGATATGCAAACAAAATAACCAGGGATTGGTTCTTGTGTTGAAGTAAATTCACCCTCTACCTATTTTGTTAAGAGTTTGTCTTTTTTTTTTTTATCATGAATTAGTGTTGAATTTTCTCAAATGCTTTTTCTGCAGCTATTGAGATGGTCACGTGGCTTCTTTCATTCTGTAAATATGGTATATCACTTTGATTGATTTGCTTATATGAAACCAACTGTGCATCCCAGGGGTAAACCCACTTAGTCATTTTATATACTCTTTTTGATTTGTTGTTAAATCAGTTCATTGGTATTTTATTGAGTATTTTTGCATCTATGTTCATTAGAAATATTAGCCTATAGTTTTTTCTTGTTGTGTTTTTGTTTGGATTTGGTATCAGGGTGATGCTGGCATCATAAAATGAGTTTGGAAGTATTCCTTCTCTTCTATTTTTTGGAAGTGTTAAACAAGATTGGTATTAATTCTTTGAATATTTAGTAGAATTCAGTAGTGAAGCCATCTGGTCCTGAACTTGTCTTCATTGGGAGGTTTTTGATTACTGTTCCAATTTCCTTATTTGTTATTGATCTGTTCAGACTTTTTATTTCTTCTTGATTCAGTTTTGGTAGGTTGTAAGATTTTAAGAATTTATCTGTTTCTTTTAGGTAATCCATTCTGTTAGCAAATATTATTCATAAATTATGAGATTCTCTTATAATCATTTTTATTTCTGAAGTATTTGCTATAATATCTCTTTCATTTCTGATTTTATTTATTAGAGCCATTTCAATAGATAGTTTAGTTACTTTAGCTAGTTATCCTAGCTGAGAGTTTGTTGATTTTAGTTTTTCAAAAAAACAATTCTTAGTTTTGTTGATTTTTTTCTGTTGTTTTCTATTCTCTATTTGATTTATTTCCTCTCTTCTCTTTATTCCTTCCTTCTACTTAGCTTTGGGTTTATTTTTTCCTAGTTCCTTGAGGTGTAAGGTTAGGGTGTTTATCTGAGATCTTTGTTAACATAGTTGTTTATCACTGTAAACTTTCCTCTTTTAAATTTGATGGAAGGCCATTAAAAGATTTTGAGCAGATTTAAAATACTGGCTCTGATACTCTGGTGTGCAGACTGTAAGCATGGAAAGCAAAGGTTGCTGTTCATCAAAGGCATCCATTATGCTAACATAACACTGAGATCTTCCAGAAGTAGAGATTTTTTGTGGTTATTAGCCTTCTTTGTGTTTATCCTCAGTTTGCTTCCCAGACCTCATTTTGTGGCCTACCTTTTAGGTAGGAGCGGACAACACATTCCCCCCACCCCAATAGACCCACACATGAACCACTTTTCTAATAACTCTGAAAAAAGAAAGATGTGCAGGGTGATGAAGTATTTTCTTTCATGGGTAACTTTAGCGTGGGTTTTTTAAATCTCATCAGTATTGAAATTTGGAGTGCCATAATTCTTATTGTGAGGGACTATTCTTTGTTTTTAAGGATGTTTAGCAGCATCCCTGGCTTCCACCTACTAGATACCAGTAGCACCCTTTAAACTGTGACAAAATTATTACAGATATTGCCAAATATGTACCTGGGCATAGGAGGGGACCGTTCCTAGTTAAGAACCACTGATTTATATATTTTACAAAGAAAACCAGTTTTATCCCAAATATATTAACAAAAATATTGGTTAATATCTTACACTCATGATTTTAAGTGCAGAATAAATCTTTTCTTCTTTCAGGGGCCTAATAATTTCTGAACTGCCACATAATTTATACTTATGCTTTCACTCTACCTATTAAACAAATTTTATGACCTGTACTTCAACTGGTACTGCTAATTCTACGTATTGGGATGGAAAAAACATAGATTCTCTCAGGCATAAATTCCATGTTCATAGCAATTCCTGTTAAGGTAATTAATTCTCTATTGATGAGATGGTTGTATTTCTACAGAAAGTTTTTCAAATAAATGAAAGAAAACAAAAGTTATTTTTCCTTTTGTTTTTATGTGCTATTTCTTTTGTTGTTGTTGTTGTCGTCGTCGTTGTTGTTGTTTTTGAAGCCTATGGGGACATCTGTGCATGACTTATTAATGGTATTTAATGTAGTCTCATAATACTTTTTTGAGTATAAAATGCCTACACTACACTCTTGTTACTTGACTTTCCATTAGTTTTAAAGTAGTTCTACAAATTAAGCCAAAATTAATTGCTATTTATTAATTGAACAGCCAGATTAAGAATCAAATATCGTATTTTGACAAACTATATGTTAGAAACACAGTGATACTCGTTTTATGTTCTAAGAGTCAACATTCAGATGTAAATTGTGTCAGCTGTACAACATGACTGGGTGCAGAAGAAGTAATACAATTTATGTCTTGCCCTTAGTCAGCTTACATTGAAACTTGAAGAATTTTATTGAAAATATAGAAAACAAAACCACAACAATCTGTGTCCTAGAACTATAATTGAGATGCACTAGTTGCCAAGGACTCGATACTTGGCCAGTCAGCATTATTTATCTTTCAGAGAAGTTAAACCTACTGTGTTCTAGGTTGATCTGAGGAATCATGGAAAAGCTAAGACGAGCTAAACTTTGAAGGATGGAGAGAGAATGAGGGAAGATATGAGCAAAATTATGGCAGAGGTGGAGCAAAGGCAAGGAATGGTTTATGAGAAGTGTAGACTCGTTGGAGCAGTGAGAATCTAAAGTGTCTATCACTGGTAGTCTTGTGTGTAGGTAGCTGAAGAAAGAATGCATTTTTTTTTATAAAGTAGAATAACCATTGAAAGGTTTGGTTAATATAACCTTACATAGAAATTCCAATATTAGAGAAACTATTTTTTGATAGCACTATTTCTGACCAGCAAAAGGTAAAATGCACATGTTAACATACTTGTTAGCATCATTATCAAACTGGATTAATTTGTTTGAATTAAGCAGAAGTCAGGGGACTCCTGGTGCTGGGGGTACAGTCTCAATAACACAGGGTGCTCAAAGGGGGACACATGTTCAGAAGTGAGATTCCATGAAAGCTCTGAGCAGGGAGGGAGCAGAATAAAGATACTTAGCAATTAGAGGAGGAAAGAGTTCTGGTACTGAAGAGGGTATAGAGCCAAATATACACTTGCCGACAACATTTTCAGAACAATGTGTTTTTAGTTTATAGATCTTTGAGTTGGATAAAATATTTCTGTAATAAATGCTATTACAGGAATGAAAGCAGAGTAATGAATTCGTAGCATAAACTTTCTTAGTTTAAATGTGGAATCCACTTCTTGAGGTACTGAGAAATGAAAAATAATGTCAGGAGCTAAGGCAAAAAAGTAGCCTGCTTATAAATCATATTTAAATTAATCTTATAAGTTATTCATAAAAATGCTTAAGCTTATTAAATTGCCTTTAACTCTTTT
The DNA here is from genome assembly GCF_000325575.1 of Pteropus alecto. Classification (NCBI taxonomy): domain Eukaryota; kingdom Metazoa; phylum Chordata; class Mammalia; order Chiroptera; family Pteropodidae; genus Pteropus; species Pteropus alecto. Next base: position 1,256,018 of record NW_006436284.1, read on the forward strand.
AAAACTTTTCAGTGTTTATGAAGATGAATTTGATGACTGTGAGTACTAATATCAAAAATTTAAAAATTGGGGGCCAAAATTCTGATTGTCATTTCTAATTTTAACTTTGATTGATTTTAAACCAGTTCCTCAAATACTTATCTATTGTTCATCAACCCTATGAATCTTCAAATTATAGAAATTTTTCATCATTTTAATTTTTTAAAAAATTAAGAAAAATAAAATGTTATTTTAATGAAATTTTAGTATTATATTTCAGTTACAAAACTCGAACACTAAATTTTATTAGCTAGGTAGAGATCTTCATTCTAAAGAAAGCAATTCACATAAATGTGGTCCAACAGGGTACATTCATGTAATCAAATTATCTTAAGAAATCTAAGATGGATCAAGAATGGCAATGGTGCATGCCGTTTGCTTGCAATTGTTTGTGCTTGCAACTAATTTCACTAATTTGTTGATTAATTTTTAGTAGGATTGACTTTTGACAAAAACTTGTAGTCACAAATTATTCTGTGTGAATCTAATGTAAATGAAGTCTGCCAGCCTTATTTAAGGTAAATTATTCTAATATAAATGTGAAAGAAATCTGTTATAAACTATAATTAAGCCTTTTCTAATTGATGAAAGATGTTGAGTTAATTGGTGGCAAAATATACTATGTATCAAATGCAATTTCTCAATGGCTAATGGGAAACACAGAAATGTTCTCTCATTTTATATTTAAATATGAAGTTACTACTATGAATAAGTCATATTAAATATCAAACTGCTCAAGCCACTTGCACTGTTTTAAATCTAACAAAAGATGGAAGACTTGGGCAAATATCGTTCTTTACAGAGCAATACAAATAAAGGGCACTGTTATTAATCCATTCCACTTTCTATAGCATAAGGTGTTTTATTTAACTCTTCTCTTTCTATATTTGATATTTTCATTGACTAGCTAAATTTATAAAGCATCGACTTTATTATTTTTCAGCTTTTAACTAAAACCCAGAGGACCATAGCTAGAATTTCACAAAGTAGGTCTCTGGCTAAGTACGATGATTGAAGTGACAATATTTGGTTTCCCTCCCCTCTTGCATCCCATTCTCAAACGAATAAAGTGACCTGAACTCTCAACATGTTCATCTTCAGAGTTCCTGAAAACGCAAATCTACTCAACAAGGGGAAAGGTGTTTTTTTGGTAGCCACAGAAACTTAAGCATGTATTAGTTTGTCATCATTGAAAACAGAGAGCAAATAAACAAGAAGTGGAACACAAAACTGGGACATTTTATGGTAGAATGAATAAAGGTACGCTTTCAAGCTTACAATCAGAATACTTGTCAGCCAAGGGGTGGCATGAAGGTCTCAAAGTGGAGAAAGACCCACAAGGACAAATCTCATTTATTTCCCACTTTGTTTAAGGTCTGCCTGGACTACTAGGATTAGAGAGGTTCTGGAAGATACTTGTATCAATTCGTGATTAATTTCTTTCTTCTAAAAACTAAGGGTTGCATACTTTAAGATTCTGGTCACTTAACTGCCGGTTAATTGAACTTTATGGTTTTTTCCTTGTCTGGATATTTGGTAAAAGTGACTTTTCCCTTGAAGATCCTTGGTGACTATTCAATTCTCTGTTTCAATTTATTAATAAAGATCTTATTTACATAACATTCTTGTTTGTTAATTGTAATTTTTTTCTGCCATGTTTTTAGTTCTAAATACGGTCATGATCAGATATTTCTTCAACTGAGAATTCATACTTTTTGTAATGGATTAATATCGGATTGTAAGAGACAGAACTTCAACTGCTTCAGGATAAATAATAACCTTCCTCTTTACCTTCTGTTATTTTAATGTATGAATACAATTCAATAAGATGCTGTCTTTCAGTGTATCAACAAAGAATAACCAAATAACCTATAAGCAGTAATTTTCTAAGTATTCTTTTTAGAAGTATGACATCTGGCTAGCTGCTACTTCATTGAAGAAAAAAACAAACAAACAAACAAAAAACAAGATGTAAATGTATTAGTAAAAGCTCCTAAAGAATATTAAGACCAAAAACAATCCTAGAATATTCTAGTTTGGGCACAAATCTTAAAGATAGTGGTTTTCTAATTTGGCAACATATTAGAAAAAAATAGATACTTTATAAAAACAGTAGCCTGGGTCTTCCTCTACAAGAATCAAATGAGACTCTACAGAGATGGAAGCTGGTCATCTCTGTTTTTAAAAAGCTCCCAGGAGCTTGTTCTGCCCAGTGGAGACTGAGAAACATTGCAATAAAGTGAGAAGAAAGGGGTGTGTTATGGATCCTTTCAAACTGTCTGTTATTTATAACTTGCTGACTCCAAACTCCCCAAAGTACATCAGGTTAGTAGAATGGCAATTTGTCATCAAATCTGCAGAGACACCTATCAATTTTCCTTTAGGGTAAGGTATATTTTTGGTTCATCTTAAATCCAGAGAGTCATAATGGTATTCTGTGAATAAGAGTCAGAAAATGTTAAGTTGATTCTAAACCAAGACCTCGACCCTGTTAAATGTTCTATCGAATATAAGATTAAAAAAAAAAAAAAAAAATTCTTCACAGTTGTTGCCAACTACCAGGAACTCTAAGTGTAAAATTTTTCTAAAATTCACAAAGGCCTGAACCTTGAACTTGAAAATAACTTAATGATTAAAATATCTAAAATTTAAGGTTAGGAAAGAATACTTTAGTGCAAACTATGAATTAAATTATTATGTTTAAATTTTAAAATTTGGAAAATGTTCCAAGAAATTCATTTTCCACTTAATAAAATAGATATTTTGGAGAAGTTTTTTCAACTTGGATTTTAAAAGAATTTGTTCTTGTTAATCGACATTTTAAATTGTTAACTTTTTTTCTCTTATTACTGTGAAATGCTACTCAGATTCTCTGCTGTATCCATTTGGATCATAATTTTTCTTTTTACTCGCCTGCCATTTCCTTCTTATCAATAGTTAATTTCATATTTAAATGGGAAAGAAACACTTAAAACTGACTTTGTAGATCGTAGTATAGAATACATTTTAAATGCAAAATGCAATCGAATTAAACATTTACTAAAAAAATTACATTATAGGCCCTTTACTAGAGTCTAGGAATTCCAAAAAGCTAAGAGGATGTCTACGGCCATGCCACCCTGAAAGTGCCTGATCTCGTGTGATCTTGGAAGCTAAGCAGGGTCGGGCCTGGTTAGTACTTGGATGGGAGACTGCCTGGGAATACCAGATGCTGTAGGCTTTAAAAAAACAAAAAACAAAAAACTAAGGGACTCAGAATAGACCAAAGAACATAGACACTGTTATATCTAATCAAACACTCACACACCCACGCACACATACGTACTCACACATATACACACACATTTCTGAGAAATGGATAAGCAAAGTTTTTTGGGGAGAGGGAAAGAAACAAAGGAAGTAATTGATTTTACCTGAAATTTCAAAGCACTTGACTTTTTTATGTGAAAGTCAATGAAAATTTTTACCAAGTGGATAAATTAGTATATTATTTTGGAGAGTGAGTGGTAACAGAAGAATTCTGAGCAGAGAGACTGTCCAAAGTCATGGCAAAAAGTGTATCTGGGACAGGTGATCAAGCGCAGATGGAAGAGTGAATACATCAGAGCAGTGATTGAATGGTTGGAGGGTTTTTTTCTTCTTCTTTTCTCCATCCCTCTTTCCTTCTTCTTCCCTTCCTTCATTCCCTCCTTCCTGCTTTACTTTCGGTATGAGTTTCCTTTGAAATATTTCACTATAAACATTGTAACAGAAGTGTGTGTTTGGAGTGTGGGGTAGCCTGTCAGTCTATTCTTTAAGGGCGGTTATTTAGAATTTGAAATACCTTAATCAATATTCTGCATTTTGGAAACATTCAAAGAGAAATATCAAAATCTTTATCAAGGAGTTTGTTAATTAGCATCAGATATGTTAGACAATTTTTTCTTTAATGAAAAATAAGTGGTGTTTAGGACATGTGGTTGATTAGCAAGATTGTGCAGATGCCACCTCTGCATAAAAAGGGCTTACAAGTGAAGCAAATTCTATAGCTCGTGGAGGACTCTTGCCTGACTCAGGTGGAAGGATGCCTACTAGAGAATATTTCTGTGTCTCCCTCAGAGTGAACACCTGAGGCAAGGTGCCTATTCGAGGACAAAATGTAGTTTCCCAGACTTTATCAAAGCAGATTGTGTCTGTTTGTGTTTTGTCTTACATTATTTTGCATGCTTGTTAATAAATATTAATGATTCAACAGTATTTGTTCTAACTCTTGCTTGCATTGCTTCATATCCCTTGGCAGGCAGTTTGTGGATAACAATTTCATATGACCAGAGAGTACCTCTACTTATCAAAGAGCTTGTTACTTGCTGATATGGCTTCGGTCATTTCAAACACTTCCTTCCTTCCATTTTACTTTCCTTATTATTTCTTTCCCTCCTCTCTCTTTTCCCCTCTCCATTGTTCATTATTTATTTATCGAAGCCTACTATCCACCCAGCATTGTGTAAAGCATTAAATAAAACTTTCATATTTATATTTCACCCGGTCCACAAAGCAAAAGAGAATTCCTTGTATGGCCATAAAGTTCACCATAGTTAAGAAAGTCATGCCTCTTGACGTTTTGTTTTTCAGTAATAGAACTGGAATCCCCATGGCTATTCTGCATCTTCAAATCGACACTATGTAGTTTTCTATCATTTTCATTGTGACATTTTCATGATGCATGAAAATTAAAAATAGGTAATTAGTATATTAGTATATGCATCCTTTGGCTGGAGATATATAGATCTGCCCTGTTAATGTTAATTCAGGGTAGACACACTGGGATTTATTTAGCAATAAGACAGCCTAGAAAGGCAGGTCAGTGAGTGAGGTTAGTCTGCCCTGAGGTGGCAAAAAAGATCCTTGAGGTAAGGCAGGCAAGCTATAGGGACCGGCAACCAAGGGTCCAGAAAAGTGGAAAGATCACAGTCCAAAGGAACTAGACTAAGAAATATGTAAGGTGACAATGAGGTGACAAGTCCAAGTAAAAGATTCTGATTAACAAGAATCTGAGCCCTACTCCAGGGCCTAGGGCTTATGACTAAGCCCTTGAGCCAACTGCTGAGCCAAAGCCACTGCCCCCGCACAGGAAACTCCCCAAGCATTTTCTGTTCACATTTTAGATGAAGGCCACTTGGGCTATTAACTCTATAAAGGGCAGAAACTATGTGTTTGTTGTTTTTCAATGAGCCAATGATATTCAAATATGTTTATTCAATACTAGTGGATAATAGTGAGAGAGCCTTTAATTCTTAAACCTCTTAAACCAGAGATGTCTTGTTTTGGGATGCTATTATTATTTTTTTATTTTATATTTTCTTACTGCTTTGGACTTTCATCAGCACGTTGTTTTAGGTCATCGTACGATGAGTTCACTTCAATGGCCCGATTAGGTACTTCATCCTCCAATTTGTATAATAGTGTTTCTGCGTTGTCTTGGCAGTGAAGATTCTTACTTAATTGATTCGGTCCATGTATTCTCTAGAAAAGGCATCAGAGAATAAAAGCAAAACTAAATGAAAAATTGTGGAATTTTGTACCTGTGCTTAACATTTAGACTCCCTCCTATTCTATGAGACTCTCTAATTCTCATATCATGTTAAGACTAAAGGCACTGTATCTGCTATCTGCTTTATTTGATATGGCTTTAATCTACTAGAAGTCTCATCTTATATATATTAGGGTTTTTTCTTTTCTTTTGCTTCAGAATATTCTTTAAAATAACTCCAAGTAGATCCTATTAATCATGAAAGTATTTTATATCTTATTTCAGAGGTTATCATATAAAACATGTGAGTAACATGCATAGCTAATTATCATGGTATCTGTTTGATTCCTTTAGCAAAAATGTTAAATCTGTAAGCCAGCAGTTGAAAATAAAATTAGACTTTTTTTCTTAAGAGTCCAAGCACCTACTTTTTAACTGTTTGTAGTACGACATTCTTTCCAAGGGTGCTTTCAGCTATACCAATTACTTCAGTAATTGGAAAAAAAAAAAACCTGTCACTCTTTACTAATTGATCTCATTACCCGGGAGACGCTCATCAAATATAATCACAATCTTAAATTCTTTTGCATTTGAGTTAAGGGATATAGAAGGACTAGATTAAAAGACATTAGATATCTTATAAAAATGAGTTTTGGGGAGGAGTCAACATGTAGAATAACGGCAGTGCAATATGAATAACTGTGCTGGGAAATTATGGAGAAAAATATAGAATGGTCTGAGTGTATAATGAATAATCCTGGATGTAAACACTGACAGCTCACCACACCCTTTCTCAAATTCTAAAGGTATAATTTAAAATGAAGAAAACTTGAGAATGATCCTTATCAGAACAATACTAAGATACAAAAATGGGCTTTAAAAACTAGTATATATTGTATTTCTCTTGGAACTTTGGAAGGGCTATATCAAAACAGAGATAAAACATCTTAACTCAAACTCAAGGTTTTTTTTTTTTTTTTAAGACCAACCTTACATTAGACATAGTTTTCTTTTCAAGATGAAAAATATTTTCTAATATAATCATATTGACAGAAACATTAGTCAGCCTGAAATGAAGCCAATTAAGTATTTCTTTATGATGACCTCTTTCCATTCTATTTAAGCTAGTTGTAAATATTCAGAATTAATTTAAATTTTCATCTACCACTTTTATAATAGGTTTTAAAGAGGAAATTCAATCAGCAAAAATATCAAATATATTTTGACTAAACTACAAAAGTAATTTCCAACTTCTATAACTCTGAGATTCCTTCAATACTAATAACTATACAATAAAACTAGTTATTTTATTCAGTGGTTACCCACAATTCTTTAGAACATTCAAAGGTCATGAATTTAACATCCTGTCCTTGTGAAATAAAAGCCTCAAACCTGAGAAGTTAATTCAGCACATTTTAGTGAGACTTGTCTGCAGGCATAGATACTATTAGAATAGAAGTGTTCAGATCTCTGTATTAAGGATGTCAGCATTTCCATTAAAAATAGCCTCAGTAAGGAGTTTAACTAGATTCCATCATTAAATGGCTTCAGTTAGAGTTACTTAGCTTAAATACTCGTCTCATACCCTGTATGTACTGTACATATTCTGATTATCTAATTGCTTCAATTAATGAATATATTTAAATATAGAATTTTATTTCCTTTGCTAAACATATGTCTCCATTCATTTGTATGTTGGCTTTTCTTTAGTGAAATAACCAAATTGTGCATCTTTAGAGTTTATAGGTTTCTCTGTCTTAGAAGAATTAATTATGCATATGTGAATTTAGAAGCAGCCTAATATGAAGGAACATTTGAACAGACTTAGTTGCTTCAAACTTAGGAATCCCTTGGTAAAACACCTATTATAAATAAATAAATAAATAAATAAATAAATAAATAAATAAATAAATAAATAA
>NW_006436284.1:1263778-1270565 GCF_000325575.1 Pteropus alecto
TCTTTAAGAGATAGTATCCTTTACATTTGATTAGTAGATTTGTCTGTTAAAGGCCAGATATTGAGTGGGGAAATAGTATGTCAATTTGTATTTTCAGGACTAGATATAAAGTAATGCAAGAGATTCTGCCTTTCCACACATGGGATCAGCTATTTCTCTGGCATTTCATTTTTCAGTAAAAGACATGATCCTTAAATAAGATACTTCCAGACACATAACCATTGTTATCCACCAAGGCAAGCTTAAATTACCATTTTCTGTTTCTCATATGTCTAAAAGTGGTTTATTGTAAAAATCTATCCTTAACAAAATGATTTTACTCTACAACTACACACTAATAATGATAGAGAAAACTGATTTAGCATTTGCTTTGTACTCACACCTGTGAGTACATTGTTCAAGATAAAGTAGTTAATAAGGGTGAGAGTGAGTCCAGAAGCCAGGTCTCTGTGACACCAAAGTTTCCTTGATTTTAATTTATTTTACATTAGACATTTGGCTCATATTCAGAGTTACCTCCAATTTAAAATAGCCTTTTCTCTTCTACATGTCAGATCATATGTCCTGCTTTTCTTTACAAAAAATATGGTTGCTATTGTTAAAAAAGAACCTATAAAGCTAGACTATAATATGTGCTAGTAATATATTTTATAATTTTTCATTTGAATAAAAATTTTTGTTACTTCAAAGAGCCCCAGTGTACATGAAAAATGTTTGTTGCATACAAATGATCTCTCTATATTTCTTGTCTAATAATGACTGAATAACGGTACAGTAAGTCAAACACTATGAAGGATATAATACCATAGGGTGCCATTTCCAATGTTTTCGAGAGATAGTTAAAAATATACATTTAAAATATATAGATCGTTGACCAATTGGACAATGAGTAATACAGAGTCACCTTATTTGAAATCTGCTGCCTTTCCTCTACATTTTTCCCTTTCCTCATTTTTTGAGGCCTAATCTAAGAACTATTGTTTTGCTCTTCCTTCTTTGGCCATCTCAGACTACAGTCATCTGCCCTCTTACTGAAATCTTCATGTTGCGTTGTAAGAATTCTTTACATATTCTGGATATTAGACTTTTCTAAGATATATTAATTGCAAATATTTTCTCCATTTTTTTAGCTAGTCTTTCACTTTCTTAATTTTGTCCTCTGACCTACAGTTTTTAATTTGATAAAGTTAATTTAACTATTTTTTATTGCTTATGTTTTTAATGAAATATTTAAAAAAAAAAAAAAAACATTGCCTAGTCCAAGGTCATAAAGAATTTTGCCTACGTTTTCTTCTAACAGTTTAATAGTTTTATCTCTTTTATTTAAGTCTATGCTCTAACTTAAGTTACTTTATGCACATGGCCTGAGATAGAAATCCAGTTTTATTGCAGGTGGATACCAGTTGTTCCAGCATCATTTGTTGAAAAAACTATACTTTCCCCAAGATATATTTTTTAGTACTCTTGTGGAAAATCAATTTACCATAGATGTAAGAGTTTATTTCTGACTCTTAAATCTATTATATTGATCTACATGTTTATCCTTATGACAATATTTTTCTGTCTTGATTACTGCAGCTTTATAGTAAAATTTGAAATTGGGAATTATGAATCCTCCAAATTTATTCTTCTTTTTCAAGTTGCTTTGGCTATTTTTCTCCCTTGCATTTCTGTATGAATTTTTGGACCAGCTTGTCAATTTCTACATAAAGGCAGCCGGGATTTTGGCAAGGATTGTGCTGAATCTGTAGATCAATTTGGAGAGTATTACCATCTTAACAATATTAAATTTTCTAATCCACAAACATGAAATGTATTTAGGTCTTCATTAATCTTTTTTTAATGATATTTTGTAGTTTTAAGTGTATAAGTCTTGCTCTTCATTAAATGTAACTCTAAATATATTTTTTTGAATGTTGTTGTAAATAGAATTGTTACCTCAATTTCATTTCCAGATTAATCATTGCTAGTTAAAGAAATACAACGGATTTTTGTTTACATTTTGGTATATTGATCTTGTATTCTGCAACCTGGCTGAATTCATTTATCAGTTACTTCTTTGGTAGATTCCTACATACAACATTATGACATCTTCTTCAAAGAGAGATGATTACATACTCTTCTCCAGTAGGATGCCTTGTATTTTTTTCCTGTTTTTCCTGAATAGAACCTCTAAAACAATGTTAAATACCAGTGACAAGAATAAATATTCTTGTCTTACTCCTGATTCTATAGAGAAAGCATTCAATCTTTTATCATTAAGTATGACATTAGCTACAGATTTGTCATAGATGGTCTTATTGGGCTTAGGAAGGTCTCTATTTCTAGATTATTGGGTGTTTTTTATAATGAAAATGTGTTGGATTTTGTCAAATGCTTTTTCTGCATTATTGAGAAGATTATGTGTTTTTCTTCTTTTATTATATTAATATGGTGTATTATATTCATTGATTTTCATATGTTAAACTAACCTTTCATTCTTAGGATAAATGCCACTTGGTCATGGTGTTTAGTGCTTTTTATATAACGAGACTGATCTGATCACATTTTGTTAAGAATTTTTTCATCTATATTCATAAGGAATATTGGTCTATAATTTTCTTAGGATGTCTGGTTTTAGTGTCAGGGTAATATTAATATCATTAAATTATTGAGGTGGTGTTTCCTCCCATTCTATTTTTTGGAAGAGCTTGACAAAGGATGGTGTTAACTCTTCTTTGAATGTTTGATAGTATGCCAAACTATACATTACCCCAAGTATGTCAATTCTATCCTTTTCTGCCTTTACTAAAGGTCTTCAGTAACACTTGACACATGCAAAGCTATAACAGGAAATATGCTTTTGTATTTTCTGTTATATGCAGGTAATGTGAGTGAAAACCAAGAAGAAGTTGTATTATTCTGTGTAAAAGTTGCTATAAATTTGAAGATCTGATGATCATTCATATTGGTCACCTTGTTCCCTGCCATTAGTTATAGCAAAGAACATTGTAGAATAAAAGAACCTACTGGGTTTGTGTCCCAGATTTACTAAGTGTCAGAGGTATAACATTTGGCTTTAGAGGATTCTTGATAGGCTCTTAAGCAAACTATAGAATTTCCTTAAGAAGCTCAAACAATTTTTTTCAACCATGAGTGATGATTTAGAAAGAATATATGAATAAAAAGAGCATAACATGCAGGAGTCACCATTGTGGAGTGAGAGGAGAGACACGGGAAAGTGAAAACAAGGGCAAGAAGATAGCTAGAAATTAGAAACCAGAGCAAGTACAATAATAAAGCAGAGACATGAATCTTAGGAAATTTTTAAAGCTAAAGATTAAGTTAGCAGTAGCAGTAATGATGATTCCAGGTACAAGCATATGACTATTTTATTAAATTTCTAGAGCAGTGTCTTTGTCAGCTAGAGCTACATAACAAAATAAGACGTGGGGGCTTAAACAACAGAAATGTATCTCTTCACATTCCTGGAGGGAAAGTCTAAGATCGAAGTACCAACATGGTCAGTTTCTGGTGAAGACTTCTTTCCTGGCTTGTAGATGACCACTGTCTCACTGTGTCCTCACATGGTAGGGAGAGAGACGTATCTCTCTTCCTCTTCTTAGAAATCTATCAATCCTATTGGGATAGGGCCCAACTTTTATGACTTCATTTAACCTCAATTACCTCCTAAAAGTCATATCTTCAAATACAGTCACATTGGAAGATAGAGCTTCAATGGATGAATTTTAGGGTGACACAATTTAGCTCATAGCAGATAGTCACATTTGAGCATTTACATATTAAAAACATGTTTTATAATAAAATTCTTTTCTTTCACTTCTATTTTTTATTATTATGGGCATTGTATTTTTTCAATGTGTGTGTGTAGATAAATTTCTCTTGAAGATAGTAAGAGGTAAATTTAATAGTAATTATTATAAAAGGAGGATTTGAGTGTCATTGGTCTGTTACAAAATGGTGCCTACCTACGTCCTGAGCTTTTTGTATCTATTATCATCATTTATCCTCCTGGTAGGGTAGGTGCTATTATCTTCATTTTATAAATGAGTACTTGAGAATCATCAGATTTTGTACTTTCTCAAGAACACAGATCTAATATGTGACATAATTATAACCTAGGTCTGTGTGACTCCAGAACCTGTACTTGTTCTTCATGTCTATCTACCTCAACTCTTCCTGGGTAGAAGACAGACAGAGACAGACCTAGTGATGTTAACTAAGCAATTGTTACCCTCTGTGGGAGGAATATCTGGTGGTTCGACCAAAACTCTCGTAAGAGTAAACTTTTCATAGGTTTTGATTCTAAGTAGCAGTGCCTGTTTCACCTAAATTTTTAGTAAATTTCAGTTACAGTCTTTATTACTAAGTATTGTACCTCTAAGTTATTATTCTATATCCCTTTTCTTTATAAGTTTGTACTCTTGACTGAACAATGATAGATACTCATTGGTACCACACAAATAAATTTAGGCAATTTAGGCATAAGTAATACTTTTTAAAGGTTCTTACAATCTAATTATGTGATTTGGGGAAGTTAATACTTTGTCTAAGGTACCAAAGTAAGTCTGTTTTGTGACAACGCAATAAGTTACTTAATGTTAAATAAGCATTATGCTAGATGTGATCTAAACTGCTCTTATCAGTTGTAAAATACTTTATGCTCAAATAATTTTTAAGATGCTCTCTCTCACCTCTACTGATCTTCAGTCAGCATTATTGATGAAGAATTGTTATATAATTATTTTAGACCTATGATTCATAGGCCATCACAGAAATATAATTCAAAAATTATTTATTAAATATTTTCTCTCTATCACAGCAGGTCAACATTTCTCCAATAACTTTAATATCTAATTCAGGATAGGATTTCTTTGTTTTCCTCTTTAAAAAATGTAGATTGTCTTTTGCCCCTCTCTCAAAATACAAGTGTTTTAATTAAATTTTTCTGCCTTTGGCATTTGGTTATCTAAACATTTTAATATAAAAATATATACTTAATTTATCATTACTTTCTGCATCATTTAAAAATCTAAAACTTTTGTGACTTGAGGCAAATAATGTTATGAAAAACTGCCATAGAAGGCACTCCACACTCAGTGCATCAAGAATGAGAGAGTATCACATTCAGAGATTCCTCTTTATAAATATTTATGGAAATAAATATTGGAGTCAGATTGTTTTGGGGTTTTCAATGTAAATTTTGAATGAATTAGTATAAGCTAATTTTTTGAGGCAGTTATTTTCTGTTGCATATTTTTTCAACATAAAAGAAATTATCATGTTATTTCTACAATATAGTATTATATTTATACTAAGGGTGATTTGCATATCAGTATGTCATACTTTACCCTATGAGATATCTTCAACACAAACCATGTGTGCTATTATTCTTGAGACCCTTTGAAGGTGGAGAATGAGAGGTGTTTGAGAATGTTAAAGGAGAAATTTGAAATTATATAAATAATGAATGACCTGTAAGCCAGTATAGAAATATTACCAAAAGTATATAAGAAAAAAAAAATCAAGTTTGAATATAAAGTACGGATAGCAGTTAAGAACAAAAAAATATTATTGTAAAATATTTTATATAGAGCCAAATATATGAATGTTCACTTAAATAAGAATAAATGCAGTTAAAATGTTATCTTACATCGTAGTAAACTAATTTTTATGCATTCATGGCTTAGAATAATTTATTTAGAAATTGATTTATATTTAGTTACAAATTTCTATTCTAACTAAATTCTTTACTTAATTTTTATTACATATATCTTAAAAGTCCTCTTTATTTCTATAGTTAATTTATTTGTGTGACACATAGCCAGCTAGTACTCTTCATTAAGTGATTATGATTAAAATATTGAAAACTATACTCCCCAAATAAAGTTCAAACAAAGAAATGAATAAATATATCTATTATATACACACTTTGAAGCAATAAAGAAATCCCTCCTATTAAGTTAAAAGTAATTTCAGGGAGTTTGCTAAGACAAAAAACTAAAACGCCTCTTCCAATATTTTCCAAGGTGATAAGAAAATAGATATTATAGGTTTTTTTCTTTTTTTATACCGGCTTAATTATGTTCATTTTCAAAATGTATTAGGTTAACTCTTATTTTGTAGGCTGAGGAAGACTAAACAATTCTGAACAATCAACCCTCTGGAGGTTTAGATTTCATAGAGTGCTATCTGTTGCATTACACCCTCTAAATAAAACCCTGATTACCTATGCAACAAGGACCATAGAGGGCACAGCATAACATTATGAAATCAGTTATGTAATATGCATTTAGAACAAAAGCAGCTCTGCCCAAATAACCCAAGAGGAATAAAAGGATGTCCCCACAAGGGCAAAGACACGCAGAATCAGTGCAAAGCAAACAAAAACTCTTCAATGCACTATAAATTGGTCATCATTATTTTAATGAGCTGGCTATAATTTTTAAAAGCATTTGCTTTTGTAGATAGATTCATAAACTCCATTCTAATGGGTTTGTTTATTAATTTGTCTAAAGATCATTTCTTGTAACTAAATTCTGACACATTTAATAGAGTGAATCTTTAAGTAACAGGGTCTGAAATCGTCAGTTATTTTTTAATTTCCTAAATGTTTCCATGGTGTACTGTGCCAAATTTTTTCCCATTAATCACCTTCTCTTACGTTCAGATTATTAGAACTCTAACTTGAATAAGGTTTTCTATCATTATTGTTTTGGTTACTGAGAACGCAGTTGTTGGATATATACTACTTTCAGTTTTTACTTTGTGTAGATCTATGCTCTAA